>NC_091963.1:3637011-3762011 GCF_031021105.1 Erythrolamprus reginae
AACAGATTTGGCAAGTAGCTCAATATTCTTTCACTGCTATAAAGGTTCAGTAGGATAACGGAGTAGGCAAGTAGCTCAATTTTCTTTCATTACTATAAAGATTTAGTAAGATAACAGATTAGGCAAGTACCTCAATTTTCTTTCATTGCCATAAAAGTTCAGTTCTGGATAATGATTAAAATGATTAAAGCCTTTATGGGGAAAAACACACTAATTATTTCCTATTTTAAAAGTAATTAAGGATCATATTAAGGTACTATTAAAGGACGTACAAAACCTGTCCAGTATTCAATAAATAGTGCATAAACTTACTAACCCCCACTGTGTGCCCCTCCCCAGTGGGGGCAGCAGCCCATTACTGCCCTCAATGGATGATTGTTAAGTGAATCCTGCGGTTGTGAAGCGACTCTCGTGGTCACTAAGCGAATAACCTTGGCTTCCACCACCAATTTTGCTAGTCAGAAGGTTGCAAAAGGGAATCACGTCACCTCGGGACTCTGCAGCCCGTCATAAGTGTGAGTCAAGCGGCCAAATTTTGCTCAGGTGACCCTGGGGGGGGGGGGCTCTAAATGGTCATAAGTGTGAAACACGGTCATACCTGCATTGTCGCTCCTAAAAATCCAACAAGTGAATCCCAGTTGTAGACGCAGCTGCGGCAGCAGCAGAGGGTTGACACCACAAACACACCCAGCCAGTGCATAAAAACATCCAGAAATATCTTGAAAAGAAAGGAATGGCTAGCAGCCACACCCGTGCGGTTCAAAATATATATATAGGAATTTCCAATAAAACGACTGTTGTGAGTCAGATGTGTCTCTTAAGGGAGCCTTTAATCTCTTTTTAGAAAAAAACTTCCTCAATTACTCTCTTGAAGCAGGAAGAAATTGCTCAGCTTTCAAGGCCACATCAAACTTATCTTAAAAAAGATAATGAGGAGGGCGTTTATACTCTTATTTTATTCCAGAAAGTCCTCGACTTACAACCCGCAGGGCAGTAGTCCTTGCCTTCGAACCGTTCATCTAATGACTGAAGTTACGACGGCATTGAAAAATGGGCCTTATTTATTTATTTATTATTGTTTGGTTGTTTGTTTGGTTGTTTATTTATTTATTTCCTTCCTTCGTTCATTCATTCATTCATTCATTCATTCATTCATTCATTTATTTATTGGATTTGTATGCCGCCCCTCTCCAGAGACTCGGGGCAGCTAACAGCAATAATAAGACAGTGTTTAATAATAAAAACAATTAAAACCTGATTAATATAAAAACCAAACATACAACATACATACAGACATACCATGCATAAAATTGTAAAGGCCTAGGGGGAAAGAGTATCTCAGTTCCCCCATGCCTGGCAGCAGAGGTGGGTTTTAAGAAGCTTACGAAAGGCAAGGAGGGTGGGGGCAATTCTAATCTCTGGGGGGAGTTGGTTTCAGAGGGCCGGGGCCACCACAGAGAAGGCTCTTCCCCTGGGTCCCGCCAAGCGGCATTGCTTGGTTGACGGGACCTGGAGAAGACCCACTCTGTGGGACCTAACTGGTCGCTGGGATTGATTGATTGATTGGTTGGATTTGTATGCTGCCCCTCTCTGTGGACTCTGGGCGGCTCACAACATATCAACAATAAAACAGTATACAAAATGCAATTAATATAAATAGTTAATTTAAGACATTATAAAAAAGCTAAATATCAGAAATCACTCATTGAAATACAAACCAAGCATAGTGGCCAGAGGCTGGGATCTAATGACCCCAAGCCTAGCGACATAAATGAGTCTTCAGACTCTTACGGAAGGCGAGGAGGATAGGGGAAGTACGAATCTCCAGGGGGAGCTGATTCCAGAGGGCTGGGGCCCCCACAGAGAAGGCCTTTCTCCTAGGTCCCGTCAAGCGACATTGTCTAGTTGTTGTATTTATTGTTGTATTTATTCCAATTGTTAGCCGCTCAGAGTCCTTTTGGAGTGAGCGGCCTATAAATACAATAAATAAATAATGATGGATGGGTGGGTGGACTGGTTGGTTGGTTGGTTGAGTCACTGATTGATTGGTTGATTCGGCGTGGATGCCGTATGCTGGCCCTCACTGGTTTTCGGGGGGGGGGGGATCAGAATTCTGGAAGCCCGAAGGACCTGATGGCAAACACAGTGAAACAATCCTCTAATTAAGGGGGGGGGGAATTAGAAAAGGGGCGAAGAATTTTAAACTTCCTCCCCCAGGAAAACAAAATTCCTGGCCCCTCTCCAGATCCTTTTTCAACCTCCTCCCCGTCATTCCTTCGCCCTTCCGGATTCAGCCGGGCCCTCGACGGACCCCATCAAAGCACATTCTTGGCCTCGTTCCCGTATCTACCAGGATCCCCCATCCCGGCCATCCTCATCCCTTGGCCGGAGGGACCTTTAATACCTGCAGTTCCCTGGCCAAATTTTTTTAGATTTCCAGCAGTGGAAAACCCAAAGTCTTTTTCGGACAGGACAAAGAGGGCTTTGATGACCAACCGGTGGGTTTCCTGCTGCCGTTTTCCAGTTCATTAAGACTCTGGAGGGCATCGGGGTCCAGACACCCCACATTGCTTCGCTTTGACTCATCAACTGGGTGTTGCGATACGCCTAGTTTCCACCTATTGAAATAGCGGCTGTGTGCTGGCTCGCACAGGAACTGACCCTTCCATTGTTCGGCGGAGGGTTGGTGACACATCGAAGGATAATTGCCTATTCTTTTCTTTCGTTCTTGGTGGCTTTCCCGAAATTCGAAGCAATTTTATTTTATTTTATTTTGTTTTTGCTGAGGCAGAAATTTCAATCGGAATAAAAGGAAGGGGCTGTGGGGAAAACTCCCCCCGTCCCTTAACAAATAAAATACAATGACGGAATGGGAACACGGAATATAGAAGAATAGAATGGAATGATAAATAGAACAGAACAAAATAGGAATTTTTGAAAGAATAGAATAAAATGTGTGGGATAGGATGGGATGGATAGAAAAGAATGGAGAACAGAATAAAATAGAGAATAGAATGGGAAAAGAATAAAACAGAACAGAATAGAATAAAACAATTAATAGTATATAGAAGTAGAATAGAATAGAGAATAGAAAAGAATAAGGGAAGAATAGAATAGAATAAGGAAAGACTAGAAAAGAATATAGGGAAAGAATAGAATAGAACAGAATAGAATAAAGCAATTAATAGTATATAGAAGTAGAATAGAATAGAGAATAGAAAAGAATAAGGGAAGAATAGAATAGAATAAGGAAAGACTAGAAAAGAATATAGGGAAAAAATAGAATAGAACAGAATAGAATAAAGCAATTAATAGTATATAGAAGTAGAATAGAATAGAGAATAGAAAAGAATAAGGGAAGAATAGAATAGAATAAGGAAAGACTAGAAAAGAATGTAGGGAAAGAATAGAATAGAACAGAATAGAAAAAAATAAGGAAAGGCTAGAATATAGAATAGAAAATAAAGGAATAAGAATAGAATAGAATACAACAGAGGAGAATAAAACAAAATTAATAGAATAGAGAATATAATAGAATAAATAAGGAATGAATAGAATATAAGATAGAATAGAATATAGAATAGAAAAGAAAAGAATAAGGGAAGACTAGACTATAGAATAGAATAATGGAAAGATAGAACAGAATAGAATAGAATAAAACAAAATTAATAGAATATAGAATTATAATTAGAGTAGAGTAGAATAGAATAGAATAGGAGTTGGAAGGGACCTTGGAGGTCTTCTAGTCCAGCCCTCTGCTCAAACAGGAGAAACTACACCATTCCAGGCAAGTGGCTACTCCAGAATTGGCCATAGAGTGACCAATTTGTATGCGTGGTGGTCTGCAGGTAGTTCTCAACTAACTGCAATTGAAAGAGAAATTCACGTTGCTAAGTGAGACATTTGTTCACCGAGGTTCTCCCCATCTTACGACCTTTCTTGCCACAGTTGTTCAGTGAGCCACCGTGGTTGTTAAGTGGGGCGCGTGGCCGTTAAGTGAACCTAATTGACTTCACTTCTCAGAAGGTCGCAAAAGGGGACCAACTGACCCTGGGGCATTGCAACCGTCGTAAATGTGAGTCAGTTGCTAAACCGTCTGAATTTGGATCACATGATCGCCGGAACGCTGCAACCGTCATAAGCGAGAAAAATCTTCCATCGGTCAGTTTAATTGCTATTGTAACAATTGCAGTGCTGTTTGAATGGTCACTAAACAATGAATGAATGAATGAATGAATGAATGAATGAATGAATGAATAGACAGACAGATGGACGTGTCCTTGGCAGGCAGTATCCACAGCCACTAAGTCTTGTCTGGATTGAGCTTGAGCCTGTTGGCACCCATCCATGAATAGGAAAGCCGGATTCACAACTGGCTTACTATCTTAAAAACTGCAGCGATTCGCTTAACGACAGCGGCACGGAAAGTTGTAAAATGGGGCAAAACAAACTTAAGAAACGTCTCACTTAGTCACAGATATTTTGGGCTCAATTTTGATCACATGTCGAGAGCTACCAGCAACTGTCTAATTATTTTGTAAGAGTTGGGTTATTTTCCCCTAAACTTTACGGATGGTTCCCTCCTGCGGAGGGTTTACAAAAATTTAGTGCCGATGGTCCTCGATTTATGACCACAGTGGGGTCGAAAAATTCTGTTGCTAAGCAAGACAATTGTTAAGTGTTTTACAACCAGAAAGCCTACTTGCAACCGTTTCAGCATTCCTAGCATCACGTGATGGAAATTGAGAAGCTTGGAAACTGACATGTACATACGACGGTTGCACTGTCCGTGGGTCAGGTGATTCCCCATTGCAAATTCTCCACTGGCTTCTGACAATGTGGGGGGGAGCTGGATTCACCTCTCACCTGCAGTGATATGCAAATAAGAAAGGTCATCCAATTGGGCACAACTCGTTTAACAATCGCCTTACTTAGCCACGTAATCCCAATAGTGGCCTTAAGTCGAGGACTACTTAATTGAGAGTTGGTAATCTCTCTCTCTTTATTTTGTTTTATTTTATTCTAAGTTATTTTTTATTATTTTTTAATTTCTTTTATTATTTATTATGTTTTGTTTTATTATTTTATTTTATTTATTATTTTGTTTTATTTTATTTTATTTTATCTTAACTTATTTTATTTTGTTATTATTATTAGATTTGTATGCCGGCCTGAGTCCTTGGAGAGAGGCGGCATATAAATCTAATAAATTATTATTATTATTATTATTATTATTATTATTAATTTATTTTGTTATTTTTTATTTTGTTTCCTTTTATGTTATTTTATGTCATTTTGTTTTATTTTATTATTTTTATTTTACTTTAGTGTATTTTATTTTATTTATTATTTTATCTTTTCCTTATTTTGTTTTTTATTTTATTTCTTGTTTTGTTTTGTTTTATTTTATGTAAAACTTATTTTATTTTGCTATTTTTTATTTTGTTTCCTTTTATGTTATTTTATGTTATGTTATTTTGTTTTATTTTATTATTTTTACTTTATTTTACTTTATTTTATTTTATTCTGTGCTTTCACCCTGCCACTTCTGCTGGCTCCGCCCTCTTTCTCCTAACAGGGCCTCTCTTGTGCAAGGTGGAGGCTGGAGATCGCTCCGTCAATGCACCGCCAGGCGCTTTGCAGCCAACAGGGTCCTTCTGCTTGTTTGCCATCCTCTCAAGCGGCATCGTTCACGAGACCCAATGCAGAAGCAGAGCGTGCTTCAGTCCTCCACCAGCATTTTAGTCGGGAATCCAAGACCCTGATATTGTCAGCTTTGAAACAAGGCTTATTCTATTCTCAACATTTCTGGTTGCCAGTTGGTCTCCGGGCACAATTCAAAGTGCTGGTTATGACCTACAAAGCCCTGCATGGCTTAGGACCAGACTATCTTCGGGACTGCCTTGTGCCACATGAATCCCAGCATCCGGTGAGGTCCCACCGCCCATCGGCCAGACAATACCATCTGGCGGGTCCTAGGGGAAGAGCCTTCTCTGTGGCGGCCCCAGCCCTCTGGAACGAACTCCTTCAGAAGATGCGCACTGCCCCTTCCCTCCCGCTCTTTCGTAAAGCTCTAAAGACCCACCTCTGCCGGTGGGCAGGGGCACCATGAGACGCGGGATTGTCTCCGGCCGATGTTGTGAATGATTGAATTGAATGAATGGGAATGTCTGCAGATGGAGGTTTTTATGATTTTATAAATAATTCTTCTTAACAATAATTAGATTTCTTTATACATATTGTTTTAATTATGTTGTATGCTGCCCTAATTCTCTTCGAGAAGGGCGGCATAGAAGTTAAATAAATAAATAAGTAAATAAGTAAAAATACCAGAGGAGGCCTTCTGCCGCAAGAATCCCAGCGGCCGGTTAGGTCCCACAGAGTTGGCCTTCTCCGGGTCCCGTCAACTAAACAATGTCGTCTGGCAGGACCCTCTGCTATCAGGCATGGGGGAATTGAGATATCTCCCCTTGCCTATGTAGTTTTATGTATGATATGATTGTGTGTATGTTTTTATATACAGTGATACCTCGTCTTACAAACGCCTCGTGATATAAACTTTTCGAGATACAAACCCGGGGTTTAAGATTTTTTTGCCTTTTCTTACAAACTATTTTCACCTTACAAACCCACCGCCGCCGCTGGGATGCCCCGCCTCCGAACTTCCGTTGCCAGCAAAGTGCCCATTTTTGTGCTGCTGGGATTCCCCTGAGGCTCCCTCCCCTCTATGGGAAACCCCACCTCTGGACTTCTGTATTTTTGTGATGCTGCAGGGGAATCCCAGCAGGAGAATCCCAGCAGCGCAAAAAGGGGTGCTTTGCTGGCAACGGAAATCACAGCATCGCAAAAACACAGAGGTCTGGAGGTGGGGTTTCAAGGACTTCCGTGTTTTTGCGATGCTGCGATTTCGCTCAGGCTCCCCTCGCTGGGAAACCCCACCTCCGGACTTCCGTTGCCAGCGAAGCGCTCATTTTTGCAATGCTGGGATTCCCCTGCAGCATCGCAAAAACACAGAAGTCCGGAGGTGGGGTTTTCCATGCAGGGGAGCCTCATGGGAATCCCAGCAGCGCAAAAACGGGCGCTTCGGCTGGCAAAAGGGGTGAGTTTTGGGCTTGCACACATTAATCGCTTTTCCATTGATTCCTATGGGAAACATTGTTCATCTTACAAACTTTTCACCTTAAAAACCGCATCCCGGAACCAATTAAGTTTGTAAGACAAGGTATCACTGCACTGGTTTTTTTTTAGATTTTTAATGTAAAATTGCTATTTTAGATTTTAAGTATTAGATTTGTTACCATGTATTATTTTTTATCACTGCTGTAAGCCCCCCCCCCCCTGTGTCTATGGAGAGGGGCGGCATACAAATCTAATTAATTAAGTAATTAAGAAATGTCGGCATTTTCACAGAGGAAAAATCTTGTGTTCAGCGTTATAACCTGCTAAGAAGCCATCAATCAGACATTGAAAGAAATGGATGCTGGCAACCAGCCTTTGGGTTTGAGACATACCACTTCATTGCCAGTGAGGCTTATGCAAGGCTTAAAAATCTGTATTTCTTTGTGGAGGGCTTAGATTTTTAAAAAGCTGCTATGGGTAGTCCTCAATTTACAACCACCCGCTCAGTGATCTTTTGAAGTTACAGCAACGTTGAAAAAAGTGGCTTAACAGCAGCAGTGATTAACTTAACAACTGTGCCAAGAAAGGTTGTAAATTGGGGCAACAATCACTTAGCAATTGTCTTGCTTAGCCACAAAAAATTTTTGGATTCAATTGTAGTTATAAGTCAAAGATTGTATATATTGGGTGTCTTTTAGTTTATCTTGAGTGTTGGAGGCGCCGAAAACTTTTTAGCGAGCGGGTGCCATTAAACACACCACATTCCCACAAGCATGAGCATACACGCAAACACACAAATATACAAACATAGGCTTCTTGTCTAAACTCTACGTCTACGCGAGGTCTAATGAAAGTTGCGCAATCTTGGCCAGTGGAAGAGAGGAGAACTTCTACTCCCAGAATCCCCCATTTTGATATGAGTGGACTTCGACTCCCAGAATTTCCCGGCTAATACACTGCCTGGGGGATTCTGGGAGTTGAAGTCCATCTGCCTCCCAGGGGCCAAGGTTGAGAAGAAGTTAAACAGATGTTAAAGGGCGTCTCTATACATGCCTCGGTTTGCAGGTCCCACCTGGGAGCAGTGATGCGCAAAATCAACTTGCATTTGTGCGTCCGTGCATGTGAGTGTGTGGCTGGCTGGCTCTTCCGGTGGTGTGTGTGTGTGTGTGTGTGTTTGTGTGTGTGTGTGTGCAGAGACATCTATGTAAATACCTCCAGGAAATATCCCTGCTGTCTTTCTTCGGGAGCCTGCTGGTGCATCAACTTCGGGACGCATGTTGTGAATCACACATCGTTTTTCTCTCTCTCTCTGTTCCACTCTCTCTCTCTCTCTCTCTTTCTTTGGCTTCGCCTTGAGGTGCTCCATTCCCAGATCTTCCAGGAAAAGGTAGGTTTCGCCTGCCAGGTGTCTCCTACACCTTCTCTGCTCAGGAGGGAGAGCAGTCACCCCAAATATCTCCACCTGGTTGCAAACTCCTGTCTGATCTCCCTGTTAACAATTTTGCATTTTTTTAAAGTCACCTTCATGCCATCTCCAAATTTTTTGCAATCCTTGCAATGTGCAATCTTCACAATGTGCGACCCTTGCAAATATATATATATTTTTTTTAAAAAATTGGATAGGTCCATAAAGATTTTGCTATACAGTAGTTATTTCACGTTAAGGAATAATTTTCAGGGGCGTCTTGTTATTATATTGTATTGTGTTATATTGTGTTGTTTTATCTTACTGTTCTGTTCTACTCTGCTCTATTCTACTCCATTCCATTCTATATTATATTATTCTTTTCTATTTCTATTCTGTTTCTATTCTACTCCAATTCATTCTATTCTATTCTATTCTAATGTATTTTTTCTTCTCCTATTCAATATTTTCTA
This sequence comes from Erythrolamprus reginae, assembly GCF_031021105.1. NCBI lineage: Eukaryota > Metazoa > Chordata > Lepidosauria > Squamata > Dipsadidae > Erythrolamprus > Erythrolamprus reginae. Next base: position 3,646,009 of record NC_091963.1, read on the forward strand.
TTTTGTTCTATCCTATTCTCCTATTCCATACCATTCCATACCATTCCATTCCTTTCCATTGTATGTATATTCTATTTTTTTCTTTTCTATTTCTATTGGTAGATAAATCCACAGTAACTGAATGTAAACATGCCTGGGATAAACATATATCCATCCTAAGATAAAATACAGAAAATAGTATAAGGGCAGACTAGATGGACCAGGAGGTCTTTTTCTGCCGTCAGACTTCTATGTTTCTATGTTTCTATTCTACCCCAATTCATTCTATTCTATTCTATTCTATTCTACTATTCAATATTTTCTATTCCATTCCATTATTCTATTCTAATCCATTCCATTCTATGTATTTTCTCTTGTCTACTCTAGTCTATACTATTCTGCATTCTATTCCCTTCCATATTTTCTATTCTATTCTATTCTGTTCTATTCTATTCTATGTATTTTCTCTTGCGTTCATTCTATTCTGTAGTCTATTCTATTCTACACTACTCCATTCCTCGTTCTGTTCTGTTGTTCTCTCTTCTCTCCTCTTCTCCTTTCTCTTCTGTTTTGTTTAGTTCCGTTCCGTTCTATATTGCAGTGTTTCCCAACCTTGGCAACTTGAAGATATCTGGACTTCAACTCCCAGAATTCCCCACCAGCATTTGCTGGCTGGGGAATTCTGGGAATTGAAGTCCAAATATCTTCAAGTTGACAAGGTTGGGAAACACTGCTATATTGTATTGATTTGTTTTCAATTATGATTCTATTCCATCCCATTCTATTCTATTTATTTATTTTACACTTTTCTGAACTGTTTTTTCCATCCTGGTGTGTATGTGCAAATATCTATCTGTAGCCTCCGTGACTACATACCTTCTGATTTTTGATACATACCCATTGAAACATAGAAACATAGAAGACTGACGGCAGAAAAAGACCTCATGGTCCATTTAGTCTGCCCTTATACTATTTTCTGTATTTTATCTTAGGATGGATATATGTTTATCCCAGGCATGTTTCAATTCAGTTACTGTGGATTTACCAGCCACGTCTGCTGGAAGTTTGTTCCAAGCATCTACTACTCTTTCAGTAAAATAATATTTTCTCATGTTGCTTCTGATCTCTCCCCCAACTAACCTCAGATTGTGCCCCCTTGTTCTTGTGTTCACTTTCCTATTAAAAACACTTCCCTCCTGGACCTTATTTAACCCTTTAACATATTTAAATGTTTCGATCATGTCCCCCCCCTTTTCCTTCTGTCCTTGAATATTAATCAAATGTGCAAATTGTAAAATAGAGGGTGCTTGTACAGTTTAGAACTCAGAATATCCATGTTCTCCTTTCTCCCGCCCCCCAATATCCCGAGGCAGAGTCCTATGAGACAACTGTCCAGGTTTGGCACCAGCAAAGTCATTGTCCAATTTTAAACAATTTGAAAGAAAGGTTGTGAAGTTGCACAACAGTTTAAAGATGCATAAATAGTTTAAACTGCAAAGGAAAAGTTAAGATTTGGATACGTCGAAGTCTGTAAAGGAGAAGCTTGAGTTGGAGATACCATGAATTTTGATTTAATTTTTGACTTTTCTCGATCAAAACCCAGAAGTGTTGACCTTGCAATTCAGCGTATCAATCAAATATGTTCTAAAAAAATGAAGATATGATAAGGATGGTTGAATATATGAAAGTTTGTCACGCTAAGAAGAGAGTGGATTTATTCTGGCTTTGTTGGTTGGTTTGCCACAAAAGGTGCAACGCTTTGAAATGATGAAGAACAAGGAACATCTTGAGACCACAAATGTTTATTTGGTGGAACACCACAGGAGGGTGGTGGGAATTGTCCATCACTAGGGGGGGTCTTCAAACGAAAGATGGAGAAGAGTCTTGGTGGCGCAGCAGATAGAGTGCAGTACTGCAGGCCACTAAAGCAGACTGTAGCTCTGCAGGTCAGCGGTTCAAATCTCATCATCAACTCAAGGTTGACTCAGCCTTCCACAAAAATAAATGAGGACCCGGATAGTGGGGGCAATAGGCTGGCTCTGTTAAAAAAAGTGCTATTGCTAACATGCTGTAAGCGGCCCTGAGTCTAAGAAGAAAGGCGGCATTAAAAAATTGAATAAATAAATAAATAATGCAAGCTACTTCTGCTGATCGCCGGCTGCCAGCGGTTTGGCAGATCGAATCTCAGTAGGCTCAAGGTTGACTCAGCTTTCCCTCCTTCCGAGGTGGGTCAAATGAGGACCCAGCTTGTTGGGGGCAATAGGCTGACTCCGTAAACCGCTTAGAGAGGGCTGTAAAACTCTGTGAAGCGGTATATAAGTCTAAATGCTAAGATCATCTGTCAAAGATGGTGTCGTGGATACTGCAGAACAGAATAATAGAGTTGGAAGGGACCTTGGAGGACCAAGCAGGAGAACCTCTAACATTTGTGGGTCTTTCCAACTCTATGATTCTTCAGGTCCTTTTTTGATCTATGAGAATAGGTAGCATAAAGTGGTATGTCAATGGGAAGATTTGTTTGGACACAGTTTTCATGGGAAAAAGAGGAGGGCATAGACCACCTGAATTTATGATAACATTTGACAATAAACAAGATTCCTTCAAGTTTTGGTTCTTTGATGGCAATTTCAGATTCATGAATCCTTGAAATTAATTAAAATTAATTGTAGGTGCCATCAATTTGGAGGCGACTCTCAGTGTCCTATAGATGGACTTTGCCCAGGAGAAGCTGTCTTCAAGTTAATAATAATAAATAATAATTTATAATTTATCTTATTAATAAATAAGCTGGTCCTTTTCGTGTAGTTGCCACCATAACTGCATTTATCTACCTTGTTGCCACCTTCTTCCCTTTTCTTTCACCTTCCTCATTATTATGCATGGTTATTTATGCATGGTATGTCTGTCTGTATGTATGATTGGTTTCTTAAATTGGGGTTTCTTACATTACTTTTAATATTAGATTTGTTCATATTGTCTTTTTATTGTTGTTAGCCGCCCCGAGTCTACAGAGACAGAAAGGGTCGGCATACAAATTTAATAAATAAATAAATAAATAAATAAATAATAATAATAATAATTATTATTATTATTATTATTGATTTCTCAAGGGATCCTTGTTTTTTTTTCCAGTGAAAGAGGAGTTATCATGTTAGTGTTAATTTTTTGGTGACTAACTAGATCTTCTCCAGGTTGATTTATCACCAACTTGGTGCTTGGTCTTGGTCAACATAATTGAGTCCTTCCTTCCTTCCTTCCTTCCTTCCTTCTCTCCCTCCTCTCCCTCCTTCCTTCCTCTTCCTCCTCCTTTTCTGATATTTTTCATTGATTGATAAATTCCACCCAACTTAAAATGTGCTGAAGTTGGCTGTGCATGCAACAATAACAGTGTTTTGAAGGCCATCCTGAGTCCTATGGGATTGGGCAGCATATAAGTCAAATAAATGAAATTAAGATCAAATCAAATCCCCCCAACTGGGGGAGATCCGGACCTTAAATAGAGCCTGAACCTTTTTGTGGGGATGGATGTTGTATGAACATTTTTAAGAGCGCAGTGGAGACTCTAACTATCTTTTAAAGATTTCCCCCATCCTCCTTTAAAAATGAAGGCTGAAAAAGATTGGGGGGGGGGGTTGCATTGTGGAAGAACGGGAGGTGGGGGAGAGAAGTGTACAGATAGTCCTTACGACCACTCGTTTAGTGACCGTTTCAATTTTACAAATGGCACTGGGGGGAAAATGATTTATCACCATTTTTTCACAGCACTGTTGACCTTCCCCAGAGTCATGCGATCACAATTCAGACCTTTGGCGACTCATATTTATTACTTTTGCAGCTTCCAAGATTCGCCCACGTTTCTTTAACACTCCGTGGCCTGCATTGGCTGCCGATCAGTTTCTGGTCACAATTCAAAGTGTTGGTTATGACCTTTAAAGCCCTACATGACATTGGACCAGAATACCTCTGGAACCGCCTGCTACTGCACGAATCCCAGTGACCGATTAGGTCCCACAGAGTTGGCCTCGTTAGAGTCCCGTCGACTAAACAATGTCGGTTGGCGGGCCCCAGGTGAAGAGCCTTCTCTGTGGCGGCCCCGGCCCTCTGGAACCAACTCCCCCTGGAGATTAGAACTGCCCCCACCCTCCCTCTCTTTCGTAAACTACTCAAGACTCATTTATACCGCCAGGTATGGGGGAGTTAGGATGTGTTTGCACGTGTATTTGTCAAGGCCAGGTCCAAATATTACAGAATAGATTGAACAGAATTCGAAGGGACCTCAGAGGTCTTCTAGACCAACCCCCACTGCTTGGGCACAAATCCTTCTACCCTTTCAGACAAATGGCTGACCCATCTCTTCTTGAAAACTTGAACACCCACAACTCCTGGCGAGAAGTTGTTCCGTGGATTACGCTGCGGAACAGTCTGTAGCACAATTTCTGTTGACTTTGATTCTTGAGGTTTTTTTATAGTTAATTAGACATGCAGGTTTCAAAACTGTAGTTAGTTTTCTTCCACCACGTCAAGTTTTTTTCTCTGCACCATATCTGTATATCTATACCTATCTGTCTGTCTGTCTGTCTGTCTGTCTTATCTATCTATCTATCTATCTATCTATCTATCTATCTATCTATCTATCTATCTATCTATTTATCTATTTTATCTATCTATCTTATCTATCTATCTTATCTATCTATCTAATCTATCTATCTAATCTATCTATCTATCTTATCTATCTATCTATCTTTCTATCTATCTATCTATCTATCTATCTATCTATCTATCTAATCTATCTAATCTATCTATCTTTCTATCTATCTATCTATCTAATCTATCCATCCATCCATCTATCTAATCTGTCTGTCTGTCTGTCTGTCTGTCTGTCTGTCTGTTTGTCTGTCTATCTATCACGAATCCCAGCGACCGATTAGGTCCCACAGAGTGGGCCTTCTCCAGGTCCCGTCAACTAAACAATGTCGGTTGGCGGGCCCCAGGGGAAGAGCCTTCTCTGTGGCGGCCCCGACTCTCTGGAACCAACTCCCCCCGGAGATTAGAACTGCCCCTACTCTCCCTGCCTTCCGTAAAGTTCTTAAAACCCACCTTTGCCGTCAGGCATGGGGGAACTGAAACATCTCCCCCGGGCATGTACAATTTATGTTTGGTATGTTTGTGTGTGTGCTTGTTAGTATATTGGGGTTCTTTTTTAAAACTTTTTTAAATATTTAAATTTATTTGAATCTATTTGGATTTGTACGGTTTGTTTATGCCTTGTTGTGAGCCGCCCCGAGTTCACGGAGAGAGGCGGCATACAAATCTAAATAATAAATAAATAAATAAATAAATAAATCTACCTGTGTCTGTCTGTCTGTCTGTCTGTCTGTCTGTCTGTCTGTCTATCTATCTATCTTATCTATATATCTATCTAATCTATCCATCCATCCATCCATCCATCCATCCATCCATCCATCTATCTAATCTATCTATCTTATCTATCTATCTTATCTATCTATCTATCTATCTTATCTATCTATCTTATCTATCTATCTATCTTATCTATCTATCTATCTATCTATCTAATCTATCTATCTTATCTATCTATCTAGTCAGTCTGTCTGTCTGTCTGTCTGTCTGTCTGTCTGTCTGTCTGTCTGTCTGTCTGTCTGTCTATCTATCTATCTATCTATCTATCTATCTAATCTATCTGTCTAATCTATCTATCTATCCCAAAATTGAGCCCAAAATTTGTGTTGCTAAATGAGACAAGGTTTTTTTGCCCCATCTTGCCACTGTTGTTAAGTGAATCACCGCAGTTGCTGAACTGACCGGCAGGGTTGTTAAACGAATCTGTCTTTTCCCATGGACGTTGCCCATCGGTCAGTCTGCAAAAAGCGGTCATGTGATCCTGGGATGCTGCAGCTATCATAAATAAATAAATGCACATCGGTGGCGAAGTGTCCAAATTTGGTGGGGAAATGATGCAATGGTCGTAAGTGTGAAATGATGGACGTAAGTCACTTTTGAGAGCGCTTTGAAGGGTCACTAAATGAACTGCCGCAAGTTGAGGAGTACCTGCACTTACTAGGTTCCAAGCATCCGAATTTTGATCACAGGACGCCAGGGATGCTGCGATGGTCGTAAGTGTGAGGGCTGGCTACGAATCCCTTTTTCTGTGCCACTGTAACTCCGAATGGTTGTTAAACAAATGGCTGTAAGTCGAGGACCATTTGCCATGTTTAAAGAAAGGACTGCTAATTAGCTGCCCCAGCCCCCATTGGAAAGACACGAGTCCCAGCAATTTTTTCAGTTCCCAAATTTGCAAAGTTTTCAGCTTAGGAATTCTTTGCAACCTAGAATTCAAACCCCAGAAGAGATTTAGCTTTAAATCTATCTATCTACATGTCTGTCTGTCTGTCTGTCTGTCTGTCTGTCTGTCTATCTATGCCACCCCTCTCCAAATACTACAAATTATATGCTTGAAACCGCACTAAAAAAAAAGGCAGTTGTAACACTTAACGCCCGTCGCAGCATTCCCCAGGACGAGCAAAATTAAGACGCACAAACAACTGATTCGTATTTATGACGGTTGCAGTGTCGCGTGATTCTTCCTTGGCAACCGTCTGATGAGCAGAGTCGATGGGGAAAGCCAGATCTGCTTAACGACCATGTGACTCAATTAACAACGGCGGTTGTTCACCTAACAACTTTGCCAGGGAAGGCCGTGAAACAGTGCAAAAATTCACTTTTGACAAACGTCTCGCTTAACAACGGAAATGCTAGGCCTCCGTTGTGGTCGTAAGTCGAGGACTATCTGAAACCCCGTCCTCCACCTGTCAAAAATAGGGAAGGAGTCATTAAAGTTTGATCTATCAATTCATTCCCAACAATTATGTTTTGGGGTCGTAAGTCAGGAACTGCCTGCACACACCCATTGTGCCTCTTGTGCGGTGCTGTGCCAGGAAGAAGGGGGCGACCCCCAACTCTCTTAAAACGCCCTCCGTTTCCTTCCATTTCTTTAATAATTTGCCCAAAAGGAATCTCCAGGAAAAGCCCTGGGTATTAAAAATCGGGGTGGGAAACCAGCGAAATAGGCAGATTAGAGAAATTATTTCCTGTTATTTAAGTTTTGGGAGCGACACGAAGGGCCCAACGAGTTTCCTCCGACGCATTTAACGCGACCCAGACCTTCTGTTTTCCGAGTGTCGTTGTGATTTTTTCACCCCTCTTTCTTCTTTTTCTGAGTGGTATGGAGGGGGCACGGGCCCCCTCTTTTTTTTCTGTCTTTCCTTTTGTCCGCAGTTTGTTTTTAGGAGGATTGTTTCTGGACCGAGAACAGAGGAAAAGGAACAATCGTTGGAGCAATATTTCCTATTTTCATTCTCACCCTCCCATCATCCCAAGAGGTGTTTCTGTTGGCAAGGATTTTTTTTTTCCAATAAACTTTATTAATTTTTCTTAAAATTGACAAACGTACAAACACACACTTAACATAAAGTGGGGTTGCAGATACCCCTCTTATTCAAGAAGTCAAATTACAATACAGAAAAAGAATACATTATTAATATCTTAAATCAACCTATTACTTTAAGTGAAAAGAAGAAATTTTATGTTACCTTATTATAAAAGATAAACTTCGTATATAGAAACATAGAAGACTGACGGCAGAAAAAGACCTCATGGTCCATCTAGTCTGCCCTTATACTATTTCCTGTATTTTATCTTACAATGGATATATGTTTATCCCAGGCATGTTTAAATTCAATTACTGTGGATTTACCAACCACGTCTGCTGGAAGTTTGTTCCAAGGATCTACTACTCTTTCAGTAAAATAATATTTTCTCATGTTGCCTTTGATCTTTCCCCCAACTAACTTCAGATTGTGTCCCCTAGTTCTTGTGTCCACTTTCCTATTAAAAACACTTCCCTCCTGGACCTTATTTAACCCTTTAACATATTTAAATGTTTTGATCACGTCCCCCCTTTTCCTTCTGTCCTCCAGACTATAAGCAAAATACAAACAGAAAAATTTAATCCTAACCACACTACTATTGTGCACACCTAATATTCATTTTGTACTTCTTCTTTTTCTCTATCCATGTATACACTTTATTCCAAATCACATAAAATTCTGATTCCTCTTGGTTATTTAACCGTCTTGTCATCATATCCATTTCAGCGCAGTCTAATATTTTCTTAATAACCTCTTCCTCTTTGGGAATATCTTCCCCTTTCCAATTTTGCGCATATACTATCCTGACCGCTGTCGTTATATGAATGACTAGATGTAAAATATCTTTCTTATATTCCTGTTTAGTTATACCTAATAAGAGGGCGGGGAAAATATGTACTGACCCCTCACATCCTGGACACAAACTGTTTCAACTCCTACCCTCAAAACGTCGCTACAGAGCACTGCACACCAAGACAACTAGACACAAGGACAGTTTTTCCCCGAACGCCATCACTCTACTAAACAAATAATCCCCTCAACAGTGTCAGACTTTCTACTAAATCTGCACTTCTGTTCTACTAGTTTTTCTCATTATTCCTATCACCCATTTCCTCCCATGTTGACTGTATGACTGTAACTTGTTGCTTATATCCTAAGATTTTTATTAATATTGCTTCTTCATTGCTTATTTGACCCCTATGACAATCATTAAGTGTCGTAGCACATGATTCTTGACAAATGTCTCTTTTTCTTTTATGTACGCTGAGAGCATCTGCACCAAGACAAATTCCTTGTGTGTCCAATCACACTTGGCCAATAAAATTCTATTCTATTCTATTCTATAAGTAAAATTCTGGAGTTTTTTCTATTTCTTGTCTTACTATTTCTTTTATTATTCTTTCTATCGTTTTCCAATATGTCTTAGCTTTGCTACAACTCCACCATTGATGATAATATGAACCTATTTCTTTTTTACACTTCCAACACAATGGGGACATGTTAGGGAACATTTTTGCAATTCTACTTGGTGGAAGATGCCACCTATAGAACATCTTAATTTGATTCTCCTTTAACGATACCGACTTTGTCAATTTCCAATTAGAAGTCCAGACTCTTTCCCATGTGTCTAAATCAATTTCTCTACCAATATTTCTACACCAGCTTATCATGGCAAGGAATTTGACGGAGTAGCTGCCCACCTTTGGGACCGGGTGCAGGAGAGACACAGCATCGGGTTTTTTTGATCATGGGTGGGTTTTACACCAGAGAAATAGTCCTCGACTTGCAATTTTTTATTTAGCGACTGTTTGAAGTTACTACGGTGCAGGAAATAGTGAGTTACAGCAGGTCCTTTCGTTTAACGACTGTTGCTCAGCATCCCCCATGGCCACTTGATCAAAATTTATAATTGTTCCGATGGTGGAATTAAGGGGCCAAAAAGATTCTGAGTATTATGAAATAAGGGCACAATGGCACAGCTGGATTGAGTTACGAAACAGAAATAAAAAGATCACAAAAGGTACATAAAAATTAGTAAAACAAAGAATATAAATATGTAAATATGAACGGTTTGAATAGGGATTTTGTCATTGTATGAATTAATATGAATATGACTGTAATTAATGTTTAGTTTAGTTTAGTTTAATCAGATTTGTATGCCGCCCCTCTCCGCAGACTCGGGGCGGCTCACAGCAACAGCAATACAAGACAAATCCAATATTAAATTAATTTTAAGAACACCACAAGTTAAAAACCAATCATACACACTAGCATACCATACAAAAATTTTATAAGCCTAGGGGGAAGGAACATGTCAATTCCCCCATGCCTGACGACAGAGGTGGGTTTTAAGGAGCTTACGAAAGGCTAGGAGGGTGGGGGCAACTCTGATATCTGGGGGGAGTTGATTCCAAAGGGTCGGGGCCGCCACAGAGAAGGCTCTTCCCCTGGGTCCCGCCAAACGTATAATGTGTATATTATTATAGCAATTAATGAAATATCCAAAATACTGAATGTTTGCTGATATTATAATTTATTTTTGTTGTTGTTTTTGGGGTCTTTTTTTTGTTTTTTGTTTATTTTTTCCTCCTTGTTTGTCTGTTTTAAAATGTATTTGAAAACCAATATATTTTTTTCAAAAAAAAAAATTTGGCCAGTGGGCAAGAAATCATGCTATTTACAATGGACGCAGCATCGCATAGAGGTATTCCTCGACTTATGACCACAATTGATTTCCAAATTTCTGTGGCTGAGCCAGACAGTGAGCTTTAAGCGAGCTTTGCCCCATTTTATAGCACTTCTTGCCACAGTTGTTAAGCGAATCACTCCAGTTGTTAAACGAGCCAGGCTTCCCCATCTACTTTGCTTATAGGGGAACCACAAGACCCCACAAACACTGCAACCGTCATACATATGAGTCAGTTGCCAATCATTTGGATTTTTGATCACGTGATCACGATATAGCGTAAGCATGAAAACGGTCATGTCACCATTTTTAGTACCGTCGTAACTTTGAGCCGTCACTAAATAAATGGTTGTAAATCGAAGACTACCACTGTCTGCTTCAAGGTGGAATCGTGTTTTAACACATCTTTCTAATTGTTTTGCCAACTTGGCCCCTTTAAGATTGGGGGGACTGCAACTCCCAGAATTCCCTAGCCAGGGGTTGGGATAGTTGACCTCCAACATCTCTGGCATAGGATGCTGCCCAGTGAGCTGAAAAGCCATATAAATTTAATAAAATAATACATATTCATTTTAGGTAGTCCTCGACTTATAACGCTTCGTCTAGTGCCTGTTTGAAGTTTCAGTGGCACTGTAATGGCTGGTCCTCACACTTAAGACCAATCTGAGGACTTGGCTACTGATTTCGTTTTTATGACAATTACAGCGCCCCAAATTCACGCGATCCACTTTTTCGGCCTTTTGGCAAGCAAAATCAATGGGGGAGAATCCAGATTCGCTTAATGACTGTCCGGTTCATTTAACAACTGCAGGGATCTTCTTAACCACTGTGGCAAGAAAGGCCGTAGGAGGAGGTAGGATTCACTTAACAATTTTTTTTCACTTAGCTACAGAAAATTTTGGACTCATTGTAGTGGCCATAAGTTAAAAGATATATGTAAAGCTTTCTACGGAGAGAGGCAGCATACAAATCTGATTAATAAATAAAATAAATAAATAAATGTCATTATTATTTTTATTAAGATCTCATTTTTTGGAGACATTAATCTTTGTCCAAGGGTTCTGCAAAATCTTCCTTCCTTTGACCCTGAAAAGTTTATTGCGTTTTCTGTCTAATGATTGTTTGTCTGCTTGAAAAATCTAAATTTTGCTCTGAAATATGCAGTTAGCTGCTTTCCAGACCAAATATTTTCATTTTTGATTCCCTGCTATTTTGCATCGCTCCGTCTAAATAAACTACCTGAAACGTTGTCGTTTTGCGGTCTGTTGCAAAGACCGTTCTCTGGTTGCGTAGCTTGGCAAAGCTCCCCAAAATTACTTCAGTTTTTTGGGGGGGGGGCGTGGGGGAAGCGATATCTCACGGTTTAGCAGCAGAAGCTTGGAATAGTTCTGGAACTTCTATTCTTGAAAGAGGTTTACAGGCAGTCCTTGACTTAGAAACATAGAAACATAGAAGACTGACGGCAGAAAAAGACCTCATGGTCCATCTAGTCTGCCCTTATACTATTTCCTGTATTTTATCTTAGGATGGATACATGTTTATCCCAGGCATGTTTAAATTCAGTTACTGTGGATTTACCAACCACGTCTGCTGGGAGTTTGTTCCAAGGATCTACTACTCTTTCAGTGAAATAATATTTTCTCACGTTGCTTTTGATCTTTCCCCCAACTAACTTCAGATTGTGTCCCCTTGTTCTTGTGTTCACTTTCCTATTAAAAACACTTCCCTCCTAGACCTTATTTAACCCTTTCACATATTTAAATGTTTCGATCATGTCCCCCCTTTCCCTTCCATCCTCCAGACTATACAGATTGAGTTCATGAAGTCTTTCCTGATACGTTTTATGCTTAAGACCTTCCACCATTCTTGTAGCCCGTCTTTGGACCCGTACAATTTTGTCAATATCTTTTTGTGGGTGAGGTCTCCAGAACTGAACACAGTATTCCAAATGGGGTCTCACCAGCACTCTATATAGCGGGATCACAATCTCCCTCTTCCTGCTTGTTATACTTCTAGCTATGCAGCCAAGCATCCTACTTGCTTTCCCTACTGAAAGAGTAGTAGATGCTTGGAACAAACTTCCAGCAGACGTTGGTAAATCCAGTGTGACTGAATTTAAACATTCCTGGGATAAACATATATCCATCTTAAGATAAAATACAGGAAATAGTATAAGGGCAGAGTAGATGGACCATGAGGTCTTTTTCTGCCGTCAATCTTCTATGTTTTCTATATTAAATAATGATTTATTTTATGACTGTCGTGGCTTAGAACTGTAGTTTCCAGGCTCAGTTACTATGAGTAATGTGGCCATAGTAATCGAGAATCAGGCAGTAAATACAGGTGGTTTAATATAAGTAGTCCTTGACTTACAACCATTCATTTAGCGACCATTCAAAGTTACAACGCTGGTAAAAATTGTGACTTACGACTGTTTTCACACTTAAGACTGTTGCAACATCTCTATGGTGATGTGATCAAAATTCCAACCAACCAACTCACATTTATGATGGTTACTGTGCCCCAGGTTCTATAACCACCTTCTGACAATCAACGGGGAAAGCCAGATTCATTTAACAACCATATGACTCACTTAACAACTGTGGCCAGAAAGGACATCAATGGGCCAAGAACTGTCCCATTTAGCAACAGAATGTTTGAGCTCAATGGTGGCCATAATTTAAGGGCTATCTATAGTCTCTCTCTCATTTCTTGCATCATAGGAGGTGTTTGAAATAAACACCCTCCAGGAGTCAGACTGTAGTTTTGGTGGCAGTAAATAAATAAATCTCAGTTGGATGTTTTTAAAGGCAGGACACAAAGTCTGGGACACAAAGGGATTTTTTTTTTTCAGAGGAAAATTTTGAACGTGGCTGAACTTGTAACTCGAGGAAGATCTGGCTTATAAAAACAATACAGATAATATTCATAGAAACATAGAAGTCTGACGGCAGAAAAAGACCTCCTGGTCCATCTAGTCTGCCCTTGTAATATTTCCTGTATTTTATCTTAGGATGGATCTATGTTTCTCCCAGACATGTTTCAATTCAGTTCCTGTGGATTTACCAACCACGTCTGCTGGATGTTTGTTCCAAGCATCTACTACTCTTTCAGTAAAATAATATTTTCTCACGTTGCTTTTGATCTTTCCCCCAACTAACTTCAGATTGTGTCCCCTTGTTCTTGTGTTCACTTTCCTATTAAAAACACTTCCCTCCTGGACCTTATTTAACCCTTTAACATATTTAAATGTTTCGATCCTGTCCCCCCTTTTCCTTCTGTCCTCCAGACTACAGTGATCCCCCGGGTATTGCGACCCCGATCACTGCGAAACGGCTATATGGCGATTTTGCAACCCGGAAGTAAAAACACCATCTGCGCATGCGCGCCCTTTTTTCTATGGGCACGCATGCGTAGATGGCGCCGGGCAGATCAGCTGCTGGGCGGCTTCCCTGGGTCTCCTCTTGCTGGCGGGAGGGCGAGAAGCCCCCCCCAGCACCCGCTCGCCCGCCGTTCGCCCGGCTCGCCCGCCGTTTGCCGCTCACCCGCCCTTCGCCCGGCCACCCGCAGTTTGCTCGCTGCTCGCCCGCCCTTCGCCCGGCCACCCGCCGTTCGCTCGCTGCTCGCCCGCCCTTCGCCCGGCTCGCCCGCCATTCGCCGCTCGCCTGCCCTTCGCCCGGCCACCCGCCGTTCGCTCGCTGCTCGCCTGGCCACCCGGGTTTGTTTGGCTTCGGGACATGCCGGCAGCGACGTTTTAAAACAGCCGCGCGGCTTCCAAACTGAGTCCCGAAGTCAAAGGCGAACTTCGGGACTCAGTTTGGAAGCCGCGCGGCTGTTTTAAAACGTCGTCGCCGGCATGTCCTGAAGCCAAACGAACCTGGGTGGCCGGGCGAGCAGCGAGCGAACGGCGGGTGGCCGGGCGAAGGGCGGGCGAGCGGCGGGCGCGGCAGCAGCGAGGAGTTTGCGTGGGCGGCGGGGAAACCCCAATCTTCGGCTCCTCGCTGCTGCGGCGGAAGTAAAAACACCATCTGCGCATGCGCAGATGGTGTTTTTACTTCCGCAGCGCTACTTCGCACAAAACCGATCATTGCGAGGGGTCCTGGAACGGAACCCTCACAATGATCGGGGGATCACTGTATACAGGTTGAGTTCATGAAGTCTTTCCTGATACGTTTTATGCTTAAGACCTTCCACCATTCTTGTAGCCCGTCTTTGGACCCGTTCAATTTTATTAATATGTTTTGTAGTTGAGGTCTCCAGAACTGAACACAGTATTATTCCAAATGGGGTCTCACCATGTTGTTGTAACTTTGGACAGTCACTAAGTGAACTGTTGAAAGTCAAGCGCTAACCTATAACTCCCAAAGACGAAAAATATAATTTTCCCGCGTTCTCTGGTGGGCTCCGAAGCGTCTCCCGTGATGACTCCCTCCCTATAGTGTCACTTCGGTGGTTTTAATATCCCGCTGAGAGTCGCAGTCAGGCTGCGGACGATCGATGGGCCCACCGAGTCACTTTCGGATCTCTGGCCTCGGGGCACCTAATGTGGCTGTCGCTGATCGGTCAGTCGGTCTAAATCAATTCCGTTTTGAGGTTGCTGGTCTTAATTAACGCTTTACTCCCTGGGATTATTCTGTCCCGTTCCTGTTTCCCCCCTGTCCCCTTACTCGAAAACCAGGGCTAACGAGCAGACGTGATGCTGATGGTCGTAATTAATTAGTGACGATTATAATTAATGACAACGATCCGTTTGACCTGCGTCCTGTTCATTCTGACGGCATAAAACGCTGGTTTTTAAGGCAGTTTGCATACGGCTGCCTCACCCAAAAGTAAACAGGTCGATAGGTACGTATAAATGGTATATATATTTTAAAAAATATATTTTCTTTGCTCTGGGTGGCTTGCGTTATTTTTGGTGCTGAATGCTGGTGTATCGTAGTCCTTGACTTATGACCACTGTCAAGCCCACCCTTTCTGTTGTTAAGCAAGAAAGTGGTTTAGTGAGTTCTGTTTTACGATTTCTCTTGCCTGGGTTGTTAAGTGAGCACGGTTGTTATGAATGTGGCTACTCCCATTGATTTTGCTTGTCAGAAGGTGGCAAAAATGTGACCCTTCAACCATCATAAATACGAGTCAGCTATCTTGCCAAGGGTCTGGAGCGTTTGATAACGTGATTGTTCGGAAAACAACCTGTCATCCACTTTTCTGAGTATTTATTTATTCTTTTTATTTTATGCCACCCTTCTCCTTAGACTCAGGGCGGCTTACAACATGTTAGCAATAGCACTTTTTAAAAACAGAGCCAGCCTATTGCCCCCACAATCCAGGTCCTCATTTGACCCACCTCGGAAGGTTGGAAGGCTGAGTCAACCTTGAGCCTGTGGTGAGATTTGAACCGCTGACCTGCAGATCTAGCAGTCAGCTTTGCACTCTACCCACTGCACCACCTCAGCTCTTTTAGTATGTCACTAAACGAGTGGTTGTAAGTTGAGGACCAACTGTACACTTGAGTGTCTAAAAGAAGGAACGGTGTTTAGAGGAACTTCCAAATTCAGGGGCAGTAACTCTGAAAATGACTGTCATTGAGAAATACAGGGAGTCCTTGACTTACAACTGTTGCAAAGCAAGGAAGTTAAGTGAGTTACAACCTGTTTTGCCACTGTTGTTAAGTGAATCATGGCAGTTCTGAAGAGAACCACACGGTTGTTAAGCGGATCTGGCTTCCCTCCTTGACTGCTTGTCAGGAGGCAGCTGGGAAGGTTGCAGATGGTGATCGTGTGACCCTGGGATGTTGTGACCGTTGTAAGTGTGGGACAGTGGCCAAGTTCCCGAGTTGCAATCATGTGACTGTATGGATGTGCAACAGTCGTAATTGAGATGGCCGTCCTTAAATCGCTTTTTCCCAACGCTGTCGTAAGTTGGAAAAGTCTGTAAACAAATGGTTGTAAGTTGAGAACTATATAGGAAAGATCCATTGCTGTTTTGGTACTCAGGAACTATCCCTTGGACACCCCACCCCATCCCCCAGGTCAGAAAAATGGATCTCATACAGTTTCTCAGGCTTACAGGCATTGGATGGAGAAGCACCAGAGGGAAACTGAGTCACACCCATTCTTGCATTGTGGAGAGCTCTCTCTCAGTCCCACCTGTTGCATACTGGGTAGGTCGATCATTTAAGACCAGTTTGTCCAGGAGAAATAAAATTCCTTCCTTCCTTCTTTCTCTTTTCTTCCTTTATTTCTCCCTTCTTTTTCTCCCTTCCTCTCTTCCTTTCTTTCTTCTGTCCCTTTCTCTTTCTTTCTTTCCTTTTCTTTTTTCTTCCTTCCTTCCTTCTTTTTACTTCATTTCTTCCTTCTTCTCTTTTTCCTCCCTCACTTCATTCTTTTCCCCCCCTTCCTTTCTTTCTTCATGTCTTCCTTCCTTTGTACTCTATTTCCTTCCTTTGATTTTTCTTTCTGTCTTTCCCTTCCTTCCTTTTTTCCCCTTCCTTCCTTCCTGTCCTCATCCTCTCCTATGTACTCCATTTCTTTCCCTCCTTTGATTTTTCTTTTCTCCCTTCCTTCGTTCCTTCTTATCTTTGCTTTCTTTCTTCTTTCTTTCCTTTATTCCTTTTTTCCTTCCTATCTTCCTCTCTCCTCCGTCCCTCCCTCCCTCTCTTCTTTCTTTTTTCTTCCTTCTTTCCTCTCGTCCTTCCTTCCTCCTTCCCCCCCTCTTCTTTTTTCTTTCTATTTTGTTTTCCTTCTTCCCTTTCTTCCTTCTCTGTCTCTCCCTTTCCTTTGATCTTTTTCTTTCCTTTTTCTTTTTTTCTTCCTTCTTCTCCCTTTCCTTCCTTTGATCTTTCTCTTTCCTTCCTTTTCCTTTCTTCTTTTCTTCCTCTCTCTCTTTTGCTTTCTTTCTTCTCTGTATCCCTTTTTCCTTCCTTTCATCTAACTTTCCAGTTCCTTAAAATTTGATCCACTCGCATTGACCCAGCCTTCCGTTTCCTCTTCCTTCTTTCCTTCCCCTCTTTCTCTTCCTTGCCCCTCACCCTTGTCCTTTTCTCCCCTCCCCCTCTCATTCCTTCCGTTCTCCCTTTCTCTTTCTCTCCCTTCCATTTTCCCAACCCTTTGTTCATCCCAGCCAGTAAAAAACCCCACTGTTTCCACGGGGAGAGGGTGGGGGGGCTTGCAAATTCAAACGGCCACTAAACAAACGGTTGTAAGTCGGGGGAACTCCCTGTAACAGAATGTAACAGGATTATCAGGCTGTGTGTTGTGTGAAATCGTCTCCTGTGCGGAGCAGCCCGAGAAGCCGACAACGGCTGTGACTGCGGGAAAAGGAAAAATAAGAAAAACCAACAACTTTGCAATTAATTCTTTGGCAGATTGTCTAGCCAGCCTCCTGCGGTGTCTTTTTCCTGCTTTTATCTCTGTCCTTCCTTTGTTTATTCTGCTTTTATAAAGTTCCTCTCCTTGTTCCCCATTTCCTCCCCTAGGTCTATTTATCTCTTGTGGCTTTGCTCCTCCGAATATTTCGGAGCTTATGCTGCCTCGCACATCTGACCTCAACTTAACAATGGTTTGTTTAGAAAAATCAGAACTGCAGAAGAAACAATGGCTGCCAAGCTGCCTTCCCTTGAGGACCTGTATGCTGCACAAGTCAAAAAGAGGGCGGGGAAAATATTTACTGACCCCTCACATCCTGGACACAAACTGTTTCAACTCCTTCCCTAAAAACGTCACTACAGAGCACTGCACACTAAGACAACTAGACACAAGAAGAGTTTTTTCCCAAATGCCATCACTCTGCTAAACAAATAATTCCCTCAGCACTGTCAAACTATTTACCAAATCTGCACTTCTATTTCTACTAGTTTTTTCTCATCATTCCTATCATCCTTTTCCTCCCACTTAGGACTGTCTGACTGTAACTTGTTGCTTGTATCCTAAGATTTTTATTAATATTGATTGTTTCTTCATTGCTTATTTGACCCCTACGACAATCATTAAGTGTTGTCCCCCATGATTCTTGACAAATGTATATTTTCTTTTATGTACACTGAGAGCATCTGCACCAAAGACAAATTCCTTGTGTGTCCAATCACACTTGGCCAATAAAATTCTATTCCATTCTATTTAGTGACCATTTGATGTTACAACCGCACTGAGAAAAGAGGCCTGGGAACATTTTTCACACTTAACGAATCCCAGTGACCAGTTAGGTCCCACAGAGTTGGCCTTCTCCGGATCCCATCGACTAAACAATGTCGTCTGGCGGGACCCAGGGGAAGACCCTTCTCTGTGGTGGCCCCGACTCTCTGGAACCAACTCCCCCCAGATATCAGAGTTGCCCCACCCTCCTTGCCTTTCGCAAGCTCCTTAAAACCCACCTCTGTCGTCAGGCATGGGGGAATTGAAATTTCCCCTTCCCCCTAGGCTTATAGAATTTGTACATGGTATGCTTGTATGTATGAGTGGTTTTTTAAATTGGGGTTTTTAGATTATTTTTAATATTAGATTTTTTTACATTGTCTTTTTTATTGTTGTTAGCCGCCCCGAGTCTTCGGAGAGGGGCGGCATACAAATCTAATAAATAAATAAATAAATAATAATAATAATAATAATAATAATAATAATAAATAATTAACAATCTTTGCAACATCCCCACAGTCACATGGTCAAAATTCAGGCAACTGTCTCGTATTTATGATGGTTGCAATGTCCTGACAAGCAAAGAATATAGAACATAGAATTAGAATTATTTATTGACCAAGTATGATTGCACGCACAAGGAATTTGTCTTTGGTGCAGATGCTCTCAGTGTGCATAAGATACATTTGTCAAGAATCATGAGGTATAACACTTAATGATTGTCACAGGGTCAAATAAGCAATCGGGAAAAACCAAATTAATAAAACTCTTAAAAGATACAAGCAACAGGTTACAGTCAAACGTGGGAAGAAATGGGGGGGGTGAATGATGGGGAAAATTAGTAGTAATAGTGCAGATTTAATGAATAGTTTGACAGTGTTGAGGGAATTATTTATTTAGCAGAGTGATGGTTTTCAGGGGGAAAACTGTTCTTGTGTCTAGTTGTCTTGGTGTGCAGTGCTCTGTAGTGACGTTTTGAGGGTGGGAGTTGAAACAATTTGTGTCCAGGATGTGAGGGGTCAGTATATATTTTCACCGCCCTCTTTTTGACTCGTGCAATATACAGATCCTCGATGGAAGGCAGGTTGGCAGCCATTGTTTTTTCTGCAGTTCTGATTCTCCTCTGAAGTCTGTGTCGGTCTTGTTGGGTTGCAGCACCAAACCAGACAGTTATAGAGGTGCAGATGACAGACTCAATGATTCCTCTGTTGAAGGAGAAAGGTTAGAAGTTATCGAAGAAGCCAGATTCACTTGAGAACTGTGTTACTAACTTAACAACTGCAGGAATCCATTTAGCGACCGTGGCAAGAAAGATTGCAAAATGGAGCGAAACTCACTTAAGAAATGTTTTGCTCAGCGATGGAAATGTTGACCTCCGTTGTGATCGTACGTTGAGGACTAATTGTACCAGCTCTTAATTTTTCAACCTAAAATCCAGCTAATCATCTTTTAAGACTAGAAGTTTTAGACTTTTTAAAAGCCTATTGGAATCCAAAGCAAACTCTGCAAATGATTTTACGGTTCGATTCCAAAAAGCATGTTTTTCTAAAAAAAAATTTTTTTTAATTGTTATTATTAGAAAGCCTACAATTAGTCCTCACCACCACATTTGTCGCCAGGATTTTAAGTTGCTAAATAATAGAATCCTAGAGCTGGAAGGGACCTTGGAGGTTGTCTAGTCCAGCCCTCTGCTCAAGCAGGAGATCTTTCTTTCTTTCTTTCTTTCTTTCTTTCTTTCTTTCTTTCTTTCTTTCTTTCTTTCTTTATTTATTTATTTAATTTAATTTAATTTAATTTAATTTAATTTTGTCCAATACACAATAATACACAATGAAGGTTATAGAGGATATAGTAGAGAATAAATACGAGATATAGGAGAGACTATAGGACAGGGAACAGAAGGGACTCTAGTGCGCTTATGTACGGCCCTTACTGACCTCTTAGGAATCTGGAGAGGTCAACCGTGGATAGTCTAAGGGTAAAATGTTGGAGGTTAGGGGATGATACTACGGAGTCCAGTAATGAGTTCCACACTTCAACAACCCGATTACTAAAGTCGTATTTTTTACAGTCAAGTTTGGAGCGGTTAACATTAAGCTTGTATCTGTGTTGTGCTCTTGTGTTGTTGTGGTTGAAGCTGAAGTAGTCTTTGACAGGCAGGACGTTGCAGCATATGATCTTGTGGGCAATATTTAGATCATGTTTAAGGTGTCTTAGTTCTAAGCTTTCTAGGCCCAGGATTGAAAGTCTAGTCTCGTAGGGTGTTCTGTTTTGAGTGGAGGAATGAAGGGCTCTTCTGGTGAAGCATCTTTGGACATTTTCAAGGGTGTCAATGTCTGAGATGTGGTATGGGTTCCAGACAGATGAGCTATACTATTTCAGGACAAATGGTTGTCCAGTCTCTTGAAAACTCTACTGATGGAAGCACCCACAGTTTCTGGAGGGAAATCCTTCCAATGATTCATTGTTCTCACTGCCAGGTAAGACTTAACTGGGCGCCAGGAAAAAGAGGCAGCAGCTTTAATGAGCCTCCTCCTTAAGGCAGCTCTTCCAAGAGCTGAATCGTGGCTTCAGTAAACTTTTTAATAACCCTGGAACTCCCTAATTTCCTACAAAGTGGCTGCACTAGCTGGCCAGGCTTCCAAAATCTTTTTTCCCCATTTGTTTGTGGGTTGTTTTTTTTTTTACAAATGATGCCGTCGCCCCCTTATCAATTGGCAGGCCTCCCCTGTTCCTCCCCTCCCTCTCGGCAGTCCATCCACCCCGAAAAAGCAACTTCTAAATTCATTCCAAAGGAAACAGAGCCAAATCTTGAAGGAAGCTCTTTGTCTTTTGTTTGCAGAAGGACGGATAGATTTGTGTGTGTGTGTGTGTGTGTGTGTGTGTGTGTGTGTGTGTGTGTGTGTTGCCATGCAGAATTCCAGACGTATTGCTCCAGTCAGTTTCAAGTCTTTTTTTCTCTCCTTGATCTGCTTTACACCAGGTGTACGGCGGGATTTCCTCTGGACCAAAGTTTTGGCTTTGCTGGAACCTCTGCCTGCTTTTCAGTGTTTCCTTTTTTCTCCCAAAGGTTCCTACTCAGGGCTTTCCCTGGACACGTGCTCCCCATATGGTTCTCATTAGTCATGGCTTCCGTCCTTCGAATCCGTTACCCGGGCCCAGACTGGCAGGCTTAATTTTTGAGCTTAGTAGAAGGGAAGCAAAAAAGCAGAAAGTTAGCCAGACGGATTTTAAGGAGGGCTTAAAAATCTATCTTTCTTTCTTTCTTTCTTTCTTTCTTTCTTTCTTTCTTTCTTTCCTTCCTTCCTTCTTTCCTTCCTTCCTTCCTTCTTTCTTTTCTTCTTTCTTTCTTTTCTTCTTCCTTTCTTTCTTTCTTTTTCTTTCTTTCTCTTTCTTTCTATCTTCCTTTCTGCTCCTTTCTGTTTCCTTCCTTTCTTCACTCAGTCTTGTTCCTCTTTTTTATTTCTTTGCCTTTTTCTCTTTCTTTCTCTTTCCTTTTTTCTTTCTCTAGCTTTCTTTCTTCTTTTCTCTTTCTTTCTTTCTTCCCTCAGTCTTGCTCCTCTTTTCTTTTTTTCTTTCTTTCTTTCCTTTCTTTTCTTCTTTCTTTCTTTCTCTTTTTCATTTTTTCTTTCCTCTTTTCCCCCTTCCTTCCTTTTTTCTTTAATGTTTCTTTCCTTTCCCCTTTTCCTTTCCCCTCCCCTCCCTCCCCTCCCCTCTTCTTCTCCTTCCCCTTTCCAGCCAAACCAATTCATGAATTAAGTCTCAAAAGCCAGCTGCCTTCCTTTCCTTCCTTTCCCTCCCTCCCTCCTCTCTCTTGATTGACAGGTTGAGCAAATCCCTCTTGGAAATGCTGTGATCTGGAGGCTGTTCTGGATTGATGCCTTCGGCTGTCTGGGGTAAAATGGGGAGGGGGCGAAGGGTTGCCTTGCTGTCAGAAAGGCGGAGTTGGACAGGGTGGGCTTAAAAGTTTTGCCTGCAAGTTTGCCATCCAAACTGGCGGAGGTTCCGTTCTTTGGAGATTCCGTTCTTTGCAAAGCCTTGTGCACTTTTAATTCTTTTGATGGGGAGGCACATTTTCCATGCTGCAGGTTTCTCCGCTTGAAGAAACGTCTGCTGGAGCATCATTTCTCTGTGAGTATTCAGGTTTATAATAATTTGATCCTTCCTTCCGTCTCTGTGTATCTTTAAGGGGAATTAAAAACTTTTTTTTAAGGGGGGCGGCAGGAAAACAGCTCTGCAATTCTTAAAATTGCCTTAGACTCTTAATGCAGTGACTTTCAACCTTTTTTGAACCGCGGCACATTTTTTACATTTACAAAATCCTGGGGCACACCACCAACCAAAACGACACAAAACGACACTCTAAGACACTCTCCCCTCTTTTCCATCCCTGTCTCCTCCCCCTCGTGTGTGTGTGTGTGTGTGTGTGTGCGTGTACATACTCTTGAACCATTTCCAAAAACAGGTTAGGGCTGGGGGGGTTTCTCTTATTTTTTGGGTGCTTTTTATCATATGCTTTTCTCTCTCTCTCTTGCTTTCGCTCTCTCTCTCTCTCACTTGCTTTCTCTCTCACTCTTTCTTTCTCTCTCTCTTTCTCTCTTTCTTGCTTTCTTTCTCTTTCTCTCACTCTTTCTTTCGCGCTCTCTCTCACTCTCTCTCTCTCTCTCTCAGCAAAAAGTTGTGAGACCAGAACCTGAGCTTCCTTCTTCGTGGCACACCTGACCATGTCTCGCGGCACACTAGTGTGCCACGGCACAATGGCTGAAAAACACTGTCTTAATGGAATTGGTGGGTTCAAAATAACTTCCCCTCCTCCAAAAAGAAGCAAAAAAATACTGTGGTTTTAAAAAGGGTTCAAAATTGCTTCCCACCTAACCCCCCCAAAAGCAAAGTCTTGTGGTTTAAAAAAGGTGTAAAGAGATGGTGAAATCGCATTTCATTGAATCTGTCAAAAAAAAATAATCAGGCATTGCTCTGAAAATATTATCATATTTTCCTTTTTGCTAATGTGAAAATCTTCCTGCTCTCTTAAAAGACTTTTCTTAGTTTCTCTCTTGTGATGGTTCCAGGACGGAGCTGCCTGAAAAATGATAGAAAAAAAATGCATGCCTTGGAAATATCTCATTTTTTAGTATGGTTCTGTATACTGTATTTCCAAATGGAAAAGTCCCAGCATCGACTTAAAAAATTCTAGAGCAATGAATTAAAACTTTTTTTTTAAATGATTAGTTAAAAGTCATTCTAGAACAATGAATTAAAATGTGAAAAAGACTCCATGTTATTACTTTAAAATAGTTCTGGAGTGTCCCAGCATCGACTTAAAAAATTCTAGAGCAATGAATTAAAACTTTTTTAAAAAAAAATTGATCCATTGAAAGTCATTCTAGAGCAATGAGTTAAAACTTTTTTAAAAAACCCATGTTATCAGTTAAATACAGTTCTGGAGCAAACTATTTTTTAAAATTAAAAAACAGACCTCACTTATCAATTAAGACTAGTTCTGAAGGAATCAATTTAAAAAGATTCCATCTCTCAATTAAGAATGGTTCTGAAACCAAGAATTTTTTTAACAAAGAAGAAAAATAAAAATAAATCTGGGAGAATCACTCAAAAAATCCCATCTCGTTCTGGAGCAATCTTATTTTTTCCTCGCATCCTGGACATAAATTGTTTCAACTTGTACTCTTAAAAGGACACTATAGAGCACTGCACACCAAGACAACTAGACACAAGGACAGTTTTCCCCGAACACCATCACTCTGCTAAACAAATAATCCCCTCACCACTGTCAAACTATTCACTAAGTCTGCACTACTATTACTATTAGTCTTCTAATCGTTCCTATCACCCATTTCCTCCCACTTATGACTGTATGACTGTAACTTGTTGCTTGTAGCCTTAAGATTTTTATTAATATTGATTGTTTCCTGATTGCTCATTAAGTGTTGTACCTCATGATTCTTGATGAATGCTTTTGAGCAGGGGGTTGGAGTAGATGGCCTCCAAGATCCCTCCAAGATCCCAGCCCTATGATTCTATAAATAAAGACTGAAGGGAGGGAGAACTCTTATTTTGCATTTTTTTTGTTCTTCTTTCTCTTTCTAGAATTTTTTTTATATCGTGGCGACCAAAACTGAACGCCGTATTCCAAGTGTGGCCTTCCCAAGGCCTTTAAAATGGTATTAACACTTTGCATGATCTTGATTCTCTCCCTCTGTTAATGCAGCCTAGAACTGTGTTGGCTTTTTTGGCAGCTGCTGCACATAGCTGGCTCCTATTTAAATAGTTGTCCACTAGGACTCCAAGATCCATCTCACAGTTGCTACTGTTGAGCAAGGTACCACATATACTGTACCTGTGTGTTTTGTTTTTCTTGCCTAAATGTGGAACCTGACATTTTTCACCGTTGAATTTCATTTCGTTAGATAGCGCCCAGGGTTCAAGTCTGTCAAGATCCTTCTGTACCTTGAGCCTATCTTCTGGAGAGTCGGCTATTCCTGCCAGTTTGGTGTCATCTGCAAATTTGATGAGTTCCCCATCTGGATGGGTGTCAACAGACTCAAACTCAACCCGGATAAGACGGAGTGGCTGTGGGTTTTTCCTTCCAAGGACAATTCCATCTGTCTGTCCATTACCCTGGGGGGGAATTACTGACCCCCTCAGAGAGGGTCCGCAACTTGGGCGTTCTCCTCGATCCACAGCTCACATTAGAGAACCATCTTTCGGATGTGGCGAGGACGGCGTTTGCCCAGGTTCTCCTGGTGCACCAGTTGCGGCCCTATCTGGACTGGGAGTCACTGCTCACAGTCACTCATGCCCTCATCACCTCAAGGTTCGACTACTATAACACTCTCTACATGGGGCTACCTTTGAAAAGTGTTCGGAAACTTTAGATTGTGCAGAATGCAGCTGCGAGAGCAATCATGGGCTTCCCTAAATATCCCCATGTTACACCAACACTCCGCATTGGTTGCTGATCAATTTCCGGTCACAATTCAAAGTGTTGGTTATGACCTATAAAGCCCTTCATGGCATCAGATCAGAATATCTCTGGGACCGCCTTCTGCTGCACGAATCCCAGTGACCGATTATGTCCCACAGAGTTGGCCTTCTCCGGTCCCGTCGACTAAACAATGTCGTCTGGCGGGTCCCAGGGGAAGAGCCTTCTCTGTGATGGCCCTGACTCTCTGGAACCAGCTCCCCCCGGAGATTAGAACTGCCCCCACCCTCCTTGCCTTCCGTAAACTCCTTAAAACTCACCTCTGCCGTCAGGCATGGGGGAATTGATGCATTCCCCCCTCCCCCGGTCCTATACAATTTATGTATGGTATGTATGTCCGGTTTAATAATGGGGTTTCAAAATGTTTTTTAAATTTATTAGATTTGTTATGAATTGTCTTATTGTATGCTGTGAACCGCCCCTAGTCTACGGAGAGGGGCGGCGTACAAATCTAATAAATAATAAAATAATAATAATAATCTATCCCCTCGTCCAAGTCATTGATGAAGATGTTGAACAGTCTTGGGCCTCAAACAGAGCCTTGTAGCATCCACTTCATACTTTTCTCCATCTAGTTGCAGCTCCATTAAGCACTACATGTTCAGTGCTGTTGGTCAGCCAGTTGCAAATCCATCTGGTGGTGATGCCCGCTGCTTTGACATCAGTTCTCCCACTTAGTTTAGTGGGCATTGTGTTGAAACCGTGCGTCTTTTTGACACACTGTGTTTGCATTGTTGTTGTTAAGCTGCTTTTTATTTTATTTTTAAATTAGAATAGAATAGAATTTTTATTGGCCAAGTGTGATTGGACACAAAAGGAATTTGTCTTGGTGCAGATACTCTCAGCGTACATAAAATAAAATATACATTTGTCAAGAATCATGTTGTACAACACTTAGTGATTGTCATAGGAGTCAAATAAGCAATGAAGAAGCAATATTAATAAAAATCTTAGGATATAAGCAACAAGTTACAGTCATACAGTCAACATGGGAGGAAATGGGTGATAGGAATGATGAGAAAAACTAGTAGAATAGAAGTGCAGATTTAGTAGAAAGTCTGACAGTGTTGAGGGAATTATTTGTTTAGCGGAGTGATGGCGTTCGGGAAAAAAGTGTTCTTGTGTGTAGTTGTCTTGGTGTGCAGTGCTCTGTAGTGACGTTTTGAGGGTAGGAGTTGAAACAATTTGTGTCCAGGATGTGAGGGGTCAGTCAATATTTTCCCCGCCCTCTTTTTGACTCGTGCAGTATACAGGTTCTCAGTGGAAGGCAGGTTGGCAGCAATTGTTTTTTCTGCAGTTCTGATTCTCCTCTGAAGTCTGTGTAAGTCCTGTTGGGCTGCAGCACCAAACCAGACAGTTATAGAGGTGCAGCTGGGAAGCAATGGACGATGGGAGCTATTGTATGATTTAATATTATGGTGGTGCTAATACTACAGCTTATAACTGCAGTTGGGAGCAGAATTTCAGTGGTTCAGAAAGGCAGTTAGTTGTTACGTGAGTCGTGCCCGATTTAATGACCTTTTGGCCACAGAGTCACATGGTCGTTAAACAAATTCAAATTTTATTTATTTATTTATTTATTCATTAGATTTGTATGCCGCCCCTCTCCGTAGACTCGGGGCGGCTCACAACAACAATAGAAAGCAGTTCATAACAAATCTAATAATTTAACGCTTAAAAAACAAAACATTAAAATCCCCGTTATTAAAGCAGACATACACACAGACATACCATACTTAAATTGTACAGGCCCGGGGGAGATGTCTCAATTCCCCCATGCCTGACGGCAAATGCCCCTCGTTGACTTAGCTTGCCGGAAACCTGATGAGAAATTCGCAAATGGTGATCATGACAACTGTCATAAATAAATATCGGTTGCCAAATTTTGATCATGTGACCTTGGGGGTGCTGTCTGATGGGCATAAGCGCGAATACCGTTTGCTCTTCCCTTTTTTCAGTGCTATTATAACTTTGAACAGTTGCTAAATGAGTGACTGTAAGTTGAGGGCTACTTGTACTGAGTATCCAAATTATTTCAGTGGTGAGCCATACAACACAACTCAGGTCCTCCACTGACTCCATGGAGGTACACAAGATTCCGGGGTGGGGTTTCTTTTCCCAACTTTCTCCTTCACTGTTCATCAACCTGTTGGTCTCCCATCCAGGCACCAACCAGGTCAGAATCTGTTTAGCTTTCCAAGGTCACAGCTGATGAAATGCTGCCACCTATTGGCATAAAACAAAAAAAACCTGTTGATAGGGTATATATGTGTCCCGGGATAATGTTACAGGATCCAATCTGGATCAGCCACTGGGAATTAATCTTCTGAGTTTCGGACACCATCCTAAGGAAACCTCTCTAGCAAGTGGTGTGTTTTTATATGGTGCCTACTTTCGGGTGGCTTTTTAATTGTTGACTGGGGTGTTGATGGGCGGTTGTTAAGTTGTTGGCTGTTGTTTTTGTCTTTTGCTGCCCTACTGCTCCTAAAGTATCTGATAAGTTAGGTGGTAAAATCAGCATTCATGTTGTCAGCCAAGAGGCCCAGTTTCCCAGGCTTTAATAATTTCTCCTGGCTGTTTTTGTACCTGCTCAGCCAACAATCTTAGTAGCTGCGAAAATGAATGTATGTCCTTGTTCCGAGCAGCTGTGGACGTGGCAGACCAAGGAAATATTAGTGCAAAATGCAGCCGCGCGAGCTATAGTGGGGCTCCCAAGATCTACCCACATTTCAACATCACTCTGTGAGCTGCACTGGTTGCCAGTTGGTCTCCGGGTGCAACTCCATCATCTCTGTTCCAACTTAACAATAGTTCATAAAATCATATAACAAAATGTCCTTCCAGTTAGTGACTGCTTCACCTTCAACCGCAACAACACACGAGCACATAATAGATTTAAACTAAATGTCAACCTTTCTAGAGTGTAAAAAAATACGACTTCAGCAAGAGAGTAACCAACCCCTGGAATGCTCTACTTGACTCTGTGGTTTCAACTCTTAGCCCCCAAACCTTTAACCATAGATTATCTTCAATTGACTTCTCTCCCTTTCTAAGAGGTCTGTAAGGGGCGTGCATAAGCGCACCATCGTGCCTACCATCCCTGTCCTACTGTTCTACAGTGTTCCCTCGATTTTCACGGGTTCGAACTTCGCGAATAGCCTATACCACGGTTTTTAAAAAAATATTAATTAAAAAATACTTCGCGTTTTTTTTCCTATACCACGGTTTTTCCTGCCCGATGACGTCATACGCCATCACCAAACTAATAATTTTTGCAAATAAACAAAAATAATAATTATTGTTAATAAATAATTATGTTTATAAATATCAGGATCACTAAGTGTCTTATTCAATGTGAGTACCAGTAATAATGGTGAATAAATGGTTGTTAAGGGAATGGGAAATGGTAATTTAGGGGTTTAAAGTGTTAAGCGAAGGCTTGTGATACTGTCCATAGCCAAAAATAGTGTATTTACTTCCGCATCTCTACTTCGCGGAAATTCGACTTTCGTGGGCAGTCTCGGAACGCATCCCCCGCGAAAATCGAGGGAACACTGTATTGTCTTCTATCCTTACTTTTCTAATATTTTATTTATACAATTTACCATCCTATAATTGTTTGACAAATATAAATAAATAAAATAAAAAATAAATTCAAAGTGCTGGTTATGACCTACAAAGCCCTACATGGGTTAGGACCAGATTACCTTTCGGACCGCCTTCTGCCTCATATATCCCAGCGGCCACTTAGGTCCCACAGAGTCGGCCTTCTCTGGATCCTATCGGCCAGACAATGTTGACTGGCGGGGCGTAGGAGAGGAGCCTTCTCTGGGAGGGCCCCAGCCCTCTGGAATCAGCTTCCCTTGGAGATACGTACCGCCGCCTCCCTCCTGGTCTTTCATGAAGCCCTGAAGACCTGCCTCCGCCAGTGAGCATGGGGACCATGAGCCATGAGTTTGGCCCCAACCAATATTATGAATGTGTATGGATGGATGTGTATGACTGTATATGGGGTTTTCTAACATTTTTAGTAATCTTGTACAATCCTTTTTATAGTAATTTAGATTTTTTCAAAATAGATTTTTATTGAATTATATACATATTAAAAACACAGAAACAAATCAGTGTATTGTCAGTTTGTGAGTACAATTGTAAGATGTCTGTTGTATGACAGTACAACATATATACCCCTTCCCTCCCCCCTCCCCTGCTGTATCTTTACAGCATATCTCGTTATAAGTTCACGGATATTTGTATCAGCGTAATTATACATATATAGAAATAATAATAATAATAATACAGGTAAAAAGAGTTTATCAACAAATAAAGTGTTATTCATCTATATTTGGAATAATTTTGTATTTTCTTTTATTTTTTTATTTTAACCTTATGTACAGCTATTCTTTTTTAGGTTGTTAACCCAATTATAAAAGTTTTTCCATGTGTCTTTGTCTTGTATTTGTTTATCGTTTTTCAGTTTTTGTGTTAGTGTATCATATTCTGCACAAAGTATTTTTTTGATCATCTCTCTTTCTGTTGGTGGATCTTCTTTCTTCCAATTTTGTGCTATAGTGATCCTGGTTGCTGTAATTAAGTGTTGTATTAAAATGGTACTCTTCTTTTTTGACTCTCATATCTATGATACCTAGTAGGAAGATTTCTTTATGTATATTGTTGCCTTTATAATGTTGTATGCTGCCTTGAGTCGCCTCGAGAAGGGTGGCATAGAAATCTAATACATAAATAAGTAACAGCCAACAACAGCCATTAACATCCCAACCAGTAATTGAAAATCCACAGATAACTAGGCCCCACATAAATATCACGCATAGAATAACGCAGAAGTGAGAAAAATTCCGGCAGGGTGAGCTCCGCCGTGAGTCTGAAAGCTGGAAAGACAAAAACTCTAGTCCTCATGAATGACCCAGGTTGGATCCTGCAAAAAGAAAAAAGAAAGAAAGAAATGGATCACAGCAAAGAATTAAGTTGTAATTAACTTTTCAACCTGGCACCAGACTGTGAGTTAAGCAGTCCTCCCAGGTAACAGGTGGATATATTTGGGACACACTGTATGGGATTATTGGGTGTTGCACACAGGGAAAGGGGGAGGGGAAGAAAGAAAAAAGGGGGAGGGAAGGACAGGGTGTCCAGTAAACCTGGAAAATAGGGAATTTTTAGGGATATCGGCAGTTCAGGAAATATCAGGGAATTATCAGGGAATTCGTGAAAAAAACGGAATAAATCCGAGGATAAAACCAAATTGTATTAAAATGTTTAAAAGTCAGGGAAAAACCACGGAAAAAAAAGAAAAAAGAATCACGCTTCCTGGCAGAGTCAAGCAAAAATGAGCATAACTGTGGCAAGAACTTGCTTCCTCAGCTACCGATATTTCTCCACGGCTTAGCCATTTCATCTACAACTGCGCCTTAGCCAGATCGCAAGTTACAGGGAAATGTCAGGGAATTTCAAAATGCTTCCCCTCCTGGACACCCTGGAAGGAGGAATGGAAGGCGAAAGGGGAGAGAAAAAGAAGGAGGGGAGGGGAGGAGAGTAAGGGAAGGGGAAGAGAGGGGAAGTTTATATTGTATATAAATAGAGCAAACTCCACTCCTTTCTAGCACTGACGATGTTACCTAGTTGGCTCATAAAATGTCTGCAAGAAAAGCATAAAGAGCACCAAGAACCTCACATTCCTCCTCCTCCTCCATTTTAACACTGATGACGTTACCTAGTTGGGTCATGAAACTTCAATTAAACCACCAATTCAGAGACCAAGGACTGCACAGAATGAATGAGTGAGTGAGTGAGTGAGTGAGTGAGTGATTGAGTGAATTCAACGAATGAATGAGTGAATTCAATGAATGAATGAATGAATGAATGAATGAATTCAATGAACGAATGAATGAATGAATTCAACGAATGAATGAATGAATGAATGAGTGAATGAATGAATGAATTCAACGAATGAGTGAATTCAACGAATGAATGAATGAATGAATGAATTCAACAAATGAATGAATGAGTGAATGAATGAATAAATGAATTCAACAAATGAATGAATGAATGAATGAATGAATTCAACGAATGAGTGAATTCAACGAATGAATGAATAAATGAATTCAACAAATGAATGAATGAATGAGTGAATGAATGAATAAATGAATTCAACAAATGAATGAATGAATGAATTCAACGAATGAGTGAATTCAACAAATGAATGAATGAATGAGTGAATTCGACGAATGAATGAGGGAGGGAGGGAGGGAGAGAATGAAGAAAGGAGGGAAGGAAAGAAGGAAGGAATTCATGTATTCCCATCTCCTTGTTTTGTATCTTACAGGCCGTAAATGATCAGCCCTTATGACCAACATGAGCTGGAGTTTCCTCACCCGCCTGCTGGAAGAAATCCACAACCACTCCACTTTTGTGGGGAAGATCTGGTTGACTGTGCTCATCGTCTTCCGCATAGTCCTGACGGCCGTGGGGGGCGAGTCCATCTACTCGGACGAGCAGAGCAAGTTCACCTGTAACACAAAACAACCGGGGTGCGACAACGTCTGCTACGATGCCTTCGCCCCGCTTTCTCACGTCCGCTTCTGGGTCTTCCAGATCATCATGATCTCCACCCCGTCCGTCATCTACCTGGGCTACGCCATCCACCGGATCGCCAGGTCCTCGGAGGAGGAGAAGAAGAGATTCCGGAGCTTCAAGAAGAAGAAGAAGCAGTTCGTCCTCAACTGGCAGGCGTCCCACCGCCTGGAGGACTCCCTGGGCGCCGAAGAGGAGCCCATGATCTCCGAGGAGATGGTGGAGAACGAAGAGAAGGAGAAGACCAAGGAAGAGGAGAAGAAGAAGGGGCAGAAACACGATGGCCGGAGACATATCCAAGAAGAAGGGCTGATGAAGATCTACGTCTTCCAGCTTCTCACCAGGGCCTCCTTGGAAGTCTGCTTCCTGATAGGCCAATACATGCTCTACGGTTTTGAAGTCAGGCCCTACTATCTGTGCACCCGCGACCCTTGTCCCCACAACGTCGATTGCTTCGTGTCCAGGCCCACCGAGAAGACCATCTTCCTCCTGGTGATGTACGTGGTCAGCTGCCTTTGTCTGTTGCTCAACCTGGCGGAGATGTGCCACCTGGGCATCGGTACCATCCGTGACGCCATCCGCGAGCGGAAGATCCACAGCTTCCGGCAGCCGCCGTACAATTACGCCGCCTACCCCAAGAACATCTCCTGCCCGCCCGAGTACAACTTGGTGGTCAAGTCGGACAAGCCGGCCAAGATCCCCAACAGCCTGATGGCCCACGAGCAGAACTTGGCCAATGTGGTCCAGGAGCAGCAGTGCACCAGCCCCGACGACAACATCCCTCCCGATTTGTCGACCCTCCATAAACACTTGCGGGTGGCTCAGGAGCAGCTGGACATCGCGTTCCAAAGCTACAATGGCACTCAGGGGCACAGCCAGCCCTCTAGGACCAGCAGCCCGGGCTCCAGCGGCTCCGTGGCAGAGCAGAACCGGGCCAACATTGCCCAGGAGAAACACAGGGCCAAGCCAAAAGCCGGTTCGGAGAAGGGTAGCGTCAACGGCAAAGATGGGAAAAACTCTGTATGGATTTAGGAAGGAGGAGGAAACAGGTCAAAGGGTCCGTGGCATCAGGAGGTGGTGGTGGGGGGTCTGTTCTTTGCTTATGAGAACCAGGCTATAAAGCGAGGCACCAGCCGTTTAGTCCACCAGAGGCCTTTTCTCAACCCCTTGCTTGGTTGATCCCATCTTTCATTCTCTGGGTAAGGCGGGATCTTTGCGCTAGAGGTCCGCGCGGGACAGATCCACCCTTGAGGTTTAGCTTGTTCTCCCGGGGAAGATTCAAACCAGGTGCTGATGGAAAGATGGATCCTTTGACCGGAGGCTCCAGAGACCAGAAGAAACAGAATTAAATTCTTGTCGATAAAACTTCGGCCCAAAAGCCCAATTTCTCAACCTTCCTTTGACGGTTGGGGAACCTCAGGTATAATCCCTCTTTTGAAACAGGTGGCATTTTACCGCGTTATCCTTCTTCGCCTCTTGTGAGAGTTTTTCACTTCTTCCTTCTGACAAGCTGCCTTTAAAAAAAAAAAAATTAACTAACCGGCCCCTTCCTCTTTGTTATTTTGACCTTCGCTTCCTACCGAGATGGGATTGCTTCTCCCAATTTGGTGCCTGTCAAATAATTCACGTAGTCTTTTCTTTTGAAGACGGCCTTGGGCTGGAGAAGGGAGCGTTGGAGGGTTTTTTAAAAGTCTTTTTAACCACTTTTCTGCCTCTCCTGCCCCGTGATCGTGGTAAGATGGGAACATGGTTTAAATAAATTATGTCCGGTTGTTCATGAATGGTTGCTTGCCAGAGAGCTCTCTGTTGGAGTTTTTCTCCTGTGCTCAGCAATTGTGGGGCTTAACCATGCTGCCTCTACTTTGGTGGATGGAAGGTTTCTTTTGAGGGCTCAAATAATCCTAAACTGAATTAATTTCCAGGTCTTGGAGGGACGGAAACATCTGGAGACGTTCCCAGAATATAGTTTTAAATCATGGGCTGTATCCGTCGAAGGATAGATTTTAAAATTGAAAACTTAACGTGTTGACTAGAAATTCAATTCAATTCAATTTATTAGATTTGTAACACTAACCCGCAACTTTGGCATGTGGTTCACTGCAAAATGGTTTGTGTAAAGCAGATATGGTCTTTCCCCCCCAAAATAAAAATAAATAATGGAGCTATACGAGAAGGGAGGCCTGAAACAAGTTTCTGGGGTTGGCTTTATCTATATTGTACATTTGGGCACGGATGGCATTTTATTCTTTATTTTATTTTTCCTTCTCTGCAACTAGCCCGATAGATTTCTAGGAGATATGACGGGTATGTCACGAAGGACTGTGACCTGTCCAAGGTTGCAGAGTGAGGAAAATGAATTTATCCACTGTAAAGCAGTGCTGGCTGCTTGGAGATGGTGGACTTCAATTCCCAGAATCCCCCAGCCAGCAGGAGAATGGAAAACGTCTGTAGTTTCATCTTTGTGGAGAGAGAGGAGAGTTAAAATAAGATGATTGATTTTGACGAGACAGCGAATCAGATGTCCTCACATTTACGCAGAGGAGAAAACAATCCCCCAGATATTGGTGGTAGTGAAACATTACATCTTCTATCCAGAAGTTGGGAGATATTTTATGGGGATCCCCCTAAATCCCCAGTTTTGTTCTGTTCTTCTGTGTGGCTTTACAGATGTCGTATATAGCCCAAGAAGAGCTGTGGTCCTTCAGACCAACATTCACTCAGTATAGTCTCCTAGCAGGTATTATGGGTTGTTCTCCTTGGGTTGAAGTGAAATGTAGGCTCTCCTCTTTGGCTGACATAAAAAGATTATGACTTGTTAATAATCAAGAAGTCTAAATGAAATCAAGATTTCACACGGGCATGTAGACGCAGCGTTCCTCAACCTGAAGATTTTCAATGCCTGGAATTTGTGCAGCTGGAGAATTCTGGGCGTTGAGGTCCACTCACAGTGGCTGGAGACTTCCAGAACTTGAAGCCCCTGTGTGATAAAAGTTGCTGTGATGGAAAGAATAAGGAAGGTGACCTGGGCATCCTTAATTCAAATGTGTGTAAGGGGAGCATTCTTAACACTTTCCCTACAAAGAGTGTTCGTGTTAGGCCAGTATTTCTGAACCTTAGCAATGGGAAGGCTTGCGGACTTCAACTCCAGAATTCTTCACCTTGGCTGGGAGTGGAAGTCCGCACTTCTTCAAGCGGTTGAAGTTTAGAATCATACTGACCTGGAAATAGTATTTGTTGAGTTTAATTCAGAAACTATTTGCCACTGTTTTCTTCCAGAATATTGTACGTCTCCTTGTCTGGCCTACATCTCTGAGAGGTTTTACAGCTCCCATTTTAAGTCCTCTATAACGAAGTCTGATCCTGCTTAGCTCTTGAGATCAGCCAAGAGAGAATTGCTTATTCAAACTCCATAAACCTACCTGCCCCTAACGTCTCTTAAGACCAGCAAATCCCTTCTCCATTGAAGTCCTCCAGAAGCCTTACGTTTGTGTCAGTTATGGATCTTGAGGGCTAAGCAGGAGGTTGGACTAGAGGACCTCAACAATCCTTTCCAACTCTATTATTCCATGTTGGGGGGGAGGGAAACAGCCTTAATGTTGTTTTATCCACTGCCAAAACACAACTCTCCATTTTTACTCCCATGAATTTGTATATTGCGCAGAGTTAGCCCTCCAGATTGGTGTCACTGGCGTTCCTCGGGATTGTGGAATGGACCTCAGGAATGGAAAATGGTTGCAAGCATCGATCAGTCGCAGAAGGAGGTCTTTAAGATGTCTTTATGGAATCCAGAGTTTCATGTGTTTCATGTATATAACAGGAAGTATCAGTCCTGAGATCCATTGGGTAATTTTCAGAAGATTCCACAAACTTGTAGACCATCAAGTTGCCATCTTGAGATACACTGAACACCTCTCAGGTACGATAAGCTAAGTGGCCTCAAGAAAACAAATCTGTCTGTTGCTACAAATCTTATCCAAGGTAGAATCAGAAGATTCAGGCAAGAACAAGAATTAATTTTTGAAGGAAAAATGCTTTCTTCCAATGGAATGAAGAAAAATCTATGTTTACAATTTTGCGGTGGGCAGAAACAGGTCTCTCTCATCCCTATTCATCCCAAAATGAAGATTTTTGCAGTGGAGAATTTTATTAAAAATTATTCTGGAAAGTCTGGTTTTGATGTCAGGTTTGAAAAACATGAATCTGCTGGTAGATCTTGTTTTCAAAAGGATAATTCAACTTTGCCTAGATTGGTCCTGGATGAAAATCATAATTAAAAACAAGCCTACGTTTATGGACAAAACCCCCCCAGAACTGTTCAAAATAGATGGTTCACAAGTCCATTTTGTGAGGGAAGACTCTTATATACCTGCTGCAGTATTTTTTTTTTTTAAAAAAGTGAATTACCAAAATATTAAATCTATAATGCAAAAAAAGGAGAGCTTTTTTAACAGTAACTGTTCCAGTTCAGCAGTTGTGTTCTCCAAACTCTAAAGATTTTAATCTGGATGTGGTGGTTTTGAGATACCATCATCTTTCCTCCACCTTTGAGCAAACACCACCCCTCTTCCCTTCCGACAGCCGCACAACCAAAGCCTACACACAAACACACTGCCATTCGCATTCCATTCCGCTGGGAAATACTTGAAATTAACTAAATAGCCATAACAAATCCATGCTGTTAACGGAGTTTTGACCTCTATTTTTTTTGGTCTTTTTTTCTTGTACATTTGCCAGTTGTGTAAGAAACCCATTTTAGCTGCGTTCACACGACACGTTTAAAAGTTACAGAAAATGGCTGGGTTGACCCCTGCTTAAATTTGCCAATGTGAACTTAAGAGGAATTCTCCTAGTTTTGAAGCAAGGTTCATTTTATCTCGGGTGAGATTAAACCTTCTCAGGATTATTGTCTGAGCTGAGAAAATGGATGAATTTGTCATATTAAATCTTTTGTGTGAACGCAGCCAGAAAGTATGTTGTCGATCCCTAATATGTTTCATTGTAAATGCTATTTACAAGTTGTACGTGGAATAATTACTTACAAACAGTAAACATTTTTGGGTGTTCAGTGTTCAGTACTAATAAATACGGAACAAAATGTTCCTTTTGTTTCATCATATTCTGGATGTGGTAGTGCATTTATTTAGGGGAAAGGTTATTCTAAGTGTCACATAGAATCAGCTTTCCAAAACTTAGTTGATTCACTGCATCTTGAGTGTCTCAGTAATTTTTTCATGCTGCCCTAACTAACTAGCAGTTTCAATGGAAAGAAACAAAACAAGATTTCATTCTTGAATAGCCGTGACTGCTAGCAGACTGATAACCACATATAAATAAAAGAGTGAGTTAGATGTTGGATTGGGTGTATAGGTAGGTAGATGATTAGATAGACGCGGATGGATGGATGGACCAGCCATGGTGGTGCAATGGTTAGAATGCAGCATTACAAGCTGCTGACTGCTAGTAGTTTGATCCTGACCAGCTCAGGGTTGATTCTGACTTTATTTTTTTATTTTTTTTATTTTTTTATTTATTAGATTTGTATGCCGCCCCTCTCCGTTGACTCGGGGCGGCTCACAACAATAACAAAGACAATGTAAGAACAAATCTAATAATTTAAAAACACTAAAAGCCCCATTATTAAAAGCAAACATACACACAAACATACCGTGTATAAACTGTATAGGCCCGGGGGAGATGTCTCAGTTTCCTCCATGCCTGACGGCAAAGATGGGTTTTAAGAACTTTACAAAAGGCAAGGAGGGTGGGGGCAATTCTGATCTCCGGGGGGAGCTGGTTCCAGAGGGTCGGGGCCGCCACAGAGAAGGGTCTTCTCCTGAGTCCCGCCAAACGACATTTTTAGTCGACGGGACCCGGACAAGGCCAACTCTGTGGGACCTAACCGGTCAATGGGATTCGTGCGGCAGAAGGCAGTCCCGGAGATATTCTGGTCCGATGCCATGAAGGGCTTTATAGGTCATAACCAACACTTTAAATTGTGACCGGAAATTGATCGGCAACCAATGCAGACTGCGGAGTGTTGGTGTGACATGGGCATACCTGGGGAAGCCCATGATTGCTCTCGCAGCTGCATTCTGCACGATCTGAAGTTTCCGAACACTTCCATCCTTCCAAGATCAGTAAAATGATCCAGATTGTTAGGTGCAAAATGCTGTAAACCACTTGCACAATAAAGCACTGTGGGATGA
The DNA here is from genome assembly GCF_031021105.1 of Erythrolamprus reginae. NCBI lineage: Eukaryota > Metazoa > Chordata > Lepidosauria > Squamata > Dipsadidae > Erythrolamprus > Erythrolamprus reginae. Next base: position 3,684,042 of record NC_091963.1, read on the forward strand.
AAACAAGCCTGCAAAGGGCTGGAAGAAAACTTCTTTGGAGCAAGTAGGAATGGAAGATTGTTAGCACCTCATTAGGACTGGGGGAAAAAAGCTTCAAAAAGCTACATTCGAAGTACAGTATAAGGCGCACTCAACTTTTGTTGTCAGCAGTTTAGACATCAATGGCTGCGTGCAGTGTTCCCTCTAATTTATTTTGGGGTGGGCGGAAAAGTATAGTGTCTGAGCGGCAGTCCCTTTGGGACTGGGCGGCACAGAAATATTAAATAAATAAACAAACAAACAAACAAAAAACCCACCCTGTTTTGCCTCAGAGAATTTCAAAATAAAATACTGTACTGTGTGTCTATAACAGTGAGCTCATAATAGGGCAACTCTATCAATATCAAAATGCCACTTAAATAGTTGAGCTAGTTTCAAACTAGATTTTGATTTTCTTTCTCTCTTCCTTACTCCCATTCTTTTTCTTTCTCTTTTCCTTCCTCTCTTTTTTCTATCTGTTTCTCTCTCTTCCTCTCTCTCTCCTTCCCTCTCACTCTTTCCCTCTCGGCTTCTGGGCAGGTTTGGAAAACTCTGAGTTGATGATGATTTTTAAGTGAGCGATTGCTCACTGCTCAGCTTAGAGGGAACTATGGCTGCGTGTTGTGTTATTTTGAGGGAACAGCACATTTACACTGTTATACAAGCTGTATGTTCACTACTTTACATTGTAGTCAAGTGTCATTTCTAGTGTTGTCACATCAAAAGATGTTCTGCCGGGCTCTCTGGTAGGAGCCTCCCGAAAATTCAAGGGTACAAATTTCAGACACACACACACGTTTGAAAATTCAAAACAATGTTGTTTATCACAAAAGTCCAAATAAACGAAGCACTCTTTTTGTATTGCAAAGAGCACTCGTCCCAAAACAACCGGGTAGTCTGTACAATTTCCCTTAAGCAGACATTAAGTACTTAGCTAGCAGCTGTGAAGAAACTTCCCACCCCTTCTTCCAACGAAGTGAGACACACACACACACACATTGCTCTACTTTGGTTTCAAAGGCGTGAAAAATCAACAAAGTCCAGAAAACAGCAACACATGATTCCTGAAGAACAACGATCAGATAATCTTCCACAACAGCCAAACCCACACGCTGCTATTTATAGCAGCAGCCCTAATTACTGGAGCCCCCACCCAACCACAGGTGGCCTCATTTTCTCTTGTAATAATCCTTCAGTTGTTGTCTCCTATGCATCACTCTATGCATGCGTGGATGTGTCATTAATTCTTGTTCAGAATCCAAGGATGATACACATGATTGATCTCCTGGGCTGTCTGCCAAACTCCCCTCTTCCCTGTCACTCACGCTTCCTTGGTCAGAGGAGGCTTCATCGGCAGATTCCATCAGGAGCAAAACAGGCCTGCGGCATGTGGATGTTTCCCCCACATCCACCTGCACATTCCTTGGGGCAAGAGCTGGGCCAGAGCTAACCACAACAAAAGATATACTTAAATATTTACAAAACATGAGGGGTAACCTCACTTTTGTGACATAATGTAGATGGATTCATTGATTCATGCAACTCCCAGCCAATATGCAACTCTAGAATCAGAGTGGACACCCCACTCACTTTACAGATAGTCCTCAACCTATGAACACAGTTGGGATAAGACTTTCCTTTGTTAGGCACACAAAGAGCCACGCCCATTTTACCACCTTTTGATAAGCAGATCACCATAGTTATTAAGCAATTCATGAATTGGGTCCCCTCCACTCACTTTGCTTGCTGGAGAGCCAGCCGGGAGAGTTGCAAATGGAGACCCTGTTATCCTCAGATACTACAACCATTGTAAATAATGCTGGTTGCCAAGTGCCTAAATTTTGATCACGTGACTGTGGGGAATGATGCAATCGTCATAACTCCGAGGACAGGTCATAAATCGCTTTTGAGTGCTGCTGTGACTTCGAGCAGTCACTGTTCATTTTATCAGGGCAGCTGCCAAAAAGCAAGCTTTGCCAAGACAAAGACACAAACATTCACAGCCTTGTGGCTATACCCATCATTGGAAAAGGCTTCGGGAGTAAACCTGGAGGCAAAATCCGGAGCTGGAGTCCTGGAAGCTGTTTGTTGGTTGTTGTTTATGTTTGTTTGCTTATTTGGTGACATAATAGGAAAGTGAACACAGGAACAAGGGGGCACAATTTGAGGTTAGTTGGGGGAAAGATCAGAAGCAACACGAGAAAATATTTTTTGACTGAAAGAGTAGTAGAGGCTTGGAACAAACTTCCAGCAAACTGTTGTGGTTGGCTCTGGGCAAGCTCCTGCCCCAAGGACTGTGGGGGTGGATGTGGGTGAATCCTCCCCATGTCAGAGGCCAGTTTTACTGCCGACTGCTTCGGACAGCGAAGCATCGGAAGCAGGGAGTGACTGTGAAATGGGATCCTCAGAGGGGGTCATGGCAGGCAGTCCATTAGTGAATAATTCATCCTCCTCCTTATCTTCGCTGGATTCAGATGAAGAGACATTCATTGATGTACGTAGCCGCAGGGCAATGACTAGGAAAGAGCGGCTGCGTAAATACTACAGGAGATAAGGGAGTTTCACCTGTGGTTAGGTGTGGTTCAACTAATTGGGGCTGCTGTTAAATTGCCTTGAAGACTTCCTTTCCCACCCAAGAAACGCCATCAATTCTGATTGGATGACGGAGGGGATGGAAGGGTGCCATCAAAACTAACCCTTACAGACATATGCCCCACCCATTCAGAACTGAACAATTCAATGTAGAAAAAAGTAAAGTCCTACACTTAGGTAAAAAACCCCAAAAGTATACATATAAACTGGGTGAAACCAGGCTTAATAAGTGACTGTAAGAGGGATCTTGGGAGTTCTAGTGGACAACCAGCTAAACATGAGCCAGCAGTGTCTGGTGGCAGCCAAAAAAGCCAGTCCAATCCTAAATTGCATTAAAAGAGAGTTATTATCTAGATCAAGTGAGGTACTAATAGCATTCTATAAAGCTTTAGTTAGACTGCACCTGGAGTATTGCATACAATTTTGGTCGCCACACTATAAAAAGATGTTGAGAAGAGCCTCCGGGATGATTAGGGGACTGGAGACTAAAATATATGAAGAGCGCTTGCAGGAACTGGGCATGGCTAGTTTAATGAAAAGAAGGACCAGGGGAGACAGCAGTCTTCCAATATTTGAGGAGCTGCCACAGAGAGGAGGAAGTCAAGCTAATTTCCAAAGCACTTGAAGGACAAAAAAGGAATAATGCATGGAAACTGACCAACGAATGACTCAACCTAAAAATATCATTATTATTATTATTATTATTATTATTATTATTATTATTTATTAGATTGGGTATGCCGTCCCTCTCCGAAGACTCGGGGTGGCTCACAACAATAATAAAAACAATATTATAGTAGAACAAATCTAATATTTAAAAAAGCATATAAAACCCTATCATATTTAAAAAACCAAACAACACATTCATACCAAACATAAAACAAAATATAAAAGAGCCTGGGGAAAAGGTGTCTGAACTCCCCCCAAGCCTGGCAGTATAAGTGAGTCTTGAGTAGTTTACGAAAGACGGGGAGGGTGGGGGCAGTTCTAATCTCCGGGGGGAGTTGATTCCAGAGGGCTGGGGCCGCCACAGAGAAGACTCTTCCCCTGGGGCCCGCCAAACAACATTGTTTAGTCGACGGGACCCGGAGAAGGCCAACTCTGGGATCTTATAGGTTGCTGGGATTCGTGCGGTAGCAGGCGGTTCAGGAGGTACTCTGGTCCAATGCCATGTAGGGCTTTAAAGGTCATAAGGAGGAATTTTTTGGCAGTGAAAACAATCAGCCAATGGAACAGAAGTTGCCTTCGGATGTTATGAGTTTAATCACTGGCGACTTTCAAGAAGAAAGACCTAGCTGTGCCAGCAGGCCTGGGGCCGTTGATCCAATGACTCAGATTTTGGATCCAGCCATAAAGGATATACTATATATGATTTTATTAGCGGGTTTTAAATTGTTTTTAAACTGCCTCTTATTATTATTATTATCATCATCTCCATAGTCATTTTTCATTGCCATGTATTGGAAAAGATCCACCATCTTATTTTTTAAACGTAAATGAATGCTTGTGTGCTTCAGTGCCTAGATGGCCTGGGCATCGGTGTTTGAAAATAATATTTCTGCCATCTGGTTTGGTACGTTTTACTAATTTAGATGAAACGTTAATATACACTGCTCAAAAAAATAAAGGGGACTCTTAAACAACACACTATAACTCCAAGGAAATCAAACGTCTGTAAAATCCAACTGTCCACTTAAGAAGCAACAATGATTGACAATTTCACATGTCAGCACATTCAGCTTTGTACAGAACAAAGTATTCAATGAGAATATTTCATTCATTCAGATTTAGGATGTGTTCTTTGAGAGTTCCCTTTATTTTTTTGAGCAGTGTATATAGTAAAATAAGTCTTTGGCGCAAAGGCCCCACGTCGCTTCTGCATTCAGCACCGCTCGGCCAATTAGAAGCCACCTGCGGAGCTCGGCCCCGCCCTTTTACGTCAGTTGGCCAAAATATTCGCTAATGGGGACTCTGCGCTTGCGCACTTGACGCTTTTTCGCTCCGCCCTCGACCATACACAAGATGGCGGCGCTGAGGTCTTTTCCAGGTCCTTGGTCGCTCTCCGCTACGCCGCCATGCTGGTGAGGGCGAGCGCGGCGCTGCGGCGGGGCCTCCCGCGAAATTTGCACACGGGCGGAGGCGGCCTAAGAGCGAGTGCCGTTTGCTTTCCGTTGAAACACCGCGCGCTCCTCCGCTTGCAAGGCCCCGAGACGCTCTCTTTCCTCCAAGGACTCCTCACCAATGACGTGACCCCTTTCGAAGAGGTGGGCGGAGCCACGCCGCGCGCGCTTTACGCACACGCCCTCAACGTCCAGGGGAGGTGCCTCTATGATGTCATTGCGTACAGGTACGTACGGGGCTCAGCCGGGGAGCCGTGGCCGGAATGCGACTGTCATCATCCAGCGGCGGCGGCGGCAGGGAACCATGGGAGTTGTAGTGCCCTATTCCATGGGCGAAAAGGACTCGAGGCTGCTGAGGCCACGTAGAACGGACTTTGTAATACGTACTTGCAACTTGGGTTTTGTAGTACTATTGCAATAACTAAAATGGAGTTTTCTTGTATTTTAATTTCTGAAGACAAATGAAAATACAAGAGATATTGAGTTAGTCAGAATTGAAGGAGGGGAATGTATATATTTATTATAGAATAGAAAATATGGAAGAGAATATATGGAATTGAATAGAATAGAATAGAAAATATGGAATGGAATAGAATAGAATTCTTTATTGGCCAAGTATTATTGGACACACAAGGAATTTGTCTCTGGTGCATATATTCTTGGTGTACATAAAAGAAAAAGATACATTTGTCAAGAATCATGAGGTAAAAAACACTTAATGATTGTCATACGGGTCAAATAAGCCATCGGGAAACAATCAATAGTATTTAGACTTATATGCCGCCCAACTCCCAGAAGATTCTGGGTGTTCACAGCCAAATACAAATAAAAAAGATATACAGAAAACAGAAAACTTCCTAACAGAAAACAGAAAACTTCCTAAAAACAGTAACAAAGAGCTACCGGACGATTTAAAACAGTTAAGAACAGCCATGCATTCCGTGTAACGGAATGAAGAAAAAGACATGAACAGGATAAAAATAGGTGTGAAAAAGGATCTTGTTTTTTTGAATAAAAAGTACAATAAAAAGTACATTTTTTAATGTATATTTAATGATATTTTAAGGTATATGTGTTGACATAAAAATGGAAATTGTGGAGAAAAAGTACAACCCCCCGCCCCAAGACAATCCACTGTTGACTTCTCCCGATTCCTAAGAGGTCAGTAAAGGGTGTCTGCCAAACTCCCCTCTTCTGTGCCTTCTGTTCTCTATCCTAGTGTTTCTCTTTTACTAGTATCATGTATATAAATATTATTATAGCTTTGTATACCACCAATACGTACTTGACTAAATAAATAAATAAAATTACCCCCCAAAAAAGTTAGCCAGTGCAACAGTGCTACGAAATAGTGTTAGATTTTCCCCCATGAAGGTTGTTGAATTATTTATTTCGGTTTTCAGGCTCCATGAAAACAAGCAAGAAGAACAGCAGGTCTTGTTGGAGTGTGATGCCGGTCTCGTGGACTCCTTCAAAAAGCATCTGAAACTCTATAAGATCCGCAGGAAATTAGACATCTCGCCCTGCCTTGACCTCGCCCTGTGGGCCGTCGTTACAAATGAACCATCGGAGGGTTTGCAACACGGTGGCCAAGCTGTAGTTCTAACCACAGATCCCAGAGTGAAGATCATGGGTTGGAGGCTGATCACCCGCAAAGATGTGAACCCTCTGGAGGTCGTCCCCAGATGCCGTCTTGGGGAGCTGAAGGATTACCACCGGCACAGGTATCAACAAGGTAAAAGTGCCCTGACACCTGTCATCACTAGGGTAGATCCAGTAATGGGCAGCAATTTTTTTTTACTGCCACACTGTGGGTGTGGCTTGTTTTGTGGGTGTGGCTTAATGGGTCATGTGACTGGGTAGGAGTGATTGCCAGCCATGTGATCTGGTGGGAATGACTTGAACAATCATCATCATTTAAGTGATCTGTTAAGTCCTCGACTTGCAACCTTACCAGTGTCGCTCGCTGGGGTGACAATTTGCTTCAACCAAAATGACACTCTAAGACACTCTCCTTTCTTTTTCCATCCCTGTCTCCTCTCCCCCTTGTGTGTGTGTGTGTGTGTGTGTATACACACTCTTGAACCATTTCCAAAAACACGTGAGGGCTGGGGTATTTTCTCTCTTATTCTTTGGGTGCTTTTTATCATATGCTTTAAATCAAGAAACACTTCTCTCTTTTGTTTCTCTCTTTCCTCTCATTCTCTGCCTCAATCATTTTCTCTTTTCTCTTTTTTTCTCCCCTTTTTTCTCTCATTTCTCTCTCTTTCTCCCTTCCTCTCCTTTCCCCCCCTCTCTCTTTCTTTCCCTCTCTTTCTCTCTTGCTCACTCTCTCTCTTTCTCTTTCTTTCTTTCTCTCTCTGTCTTTCTCTCTCTCTCTTTCTCTCTCTCTCTTTCTCTCTCTCTCTTTCTTTCTCTCTTTCCATGTCCAGCCGCCGCTGTCGGTGCCTCCACCCTGGAGCTCCCGCTCGCAGCCAACCGGCCTACCACCGCCCCACAGCTACTGCCCAATGCTGCTGTTGCTGGCGTGGTGTACGCCTTTGCCGACCGCTTGCAGCCGCCCCCCCCCATGGCTACTGCCTGGTGCTGCTGCTGCCGGCGCCCTCCTGCTGCCAGCGCCCTCCTGCCGGGCCCCAAAGGTCACCTGCTGCCGCCGCCAGGGAAGCTCCAGGTGGGCAGGGCACTGCAGTTGCCGGAAAACCTGGAAGGCACGAAGAAGGAAGCTCAGTTTCCGGTCTCGCAACTTTTTGCTCTTCGCGCCCTCAGCAAAAAGTTGCGAGACCGGAAGCTGAGCTTCCTTCTTCGCAGCACACCTGATGGAAAAACACTGAGCTAGGCGAACGGATGCTGCCAGAAGCATAAATGCTGCCAGCGCTGCTTCCACCCACGCCTTCTGCTTGCACTTAAGTAGGAGGGGGCCGTGTGAGGCTGGAGGGGAGCCGGGCAGGAGAGAGGGAAGCTCGTCCGAGGCCAGGAAGGAGGAAAGAGGAAAAAAGCAAGGATCACAGACGCAGGCCGCAGCAGAGGAAAAAAGGAGAGCCGAGCTGAGACCAGTAATCCAGGAAGTGACAGCTGCCAATCAGCTGGAGCTACGCAGGCATCTTCAGTTCCACCCCATCCTGCCTGCTGCCCACCCCTGGGTGGATCCCTTCTGAGATGTTTGCTATGCCCCTTTTCCTTCTGCGGGCTCAGCAACCTTTTATCTGGCCACTGCCTCATTTGTGGCTCTTCCTCCTGCTTCGCAAGGTCCTCCCCACACAGAGGTAGTCCTTGACTTATGACCACAATAGAGGCCAAAATTTCTGTTGCTAAATGAGATGGTGGCTAAGTCATTTTAATTTTTTTGGGTCTCCATTTTACAATCTTTATTGCTGCCGTTGTTAAATGAATCACGGCCGTTGTTCACTTAGTGACATGGTAGTTAAGTGAATCTGGCTCCCCCATTGACTTTGCTTATCAGAAGGTCGCAAAAAGAGAATCACATGACCCCGGAACACCGCAACAATCAGAAATACTGTCAACTGTCTGATTTTTGATCACATGACCATCGGGATGCTGCAAGGCAGGGATGGCAAACCTTTTTTCCTCTGGGGCCAAAAGAGCGTGGGCGTGCGCTATTGTGCATGCATGAGTGCCCACACTCATAATTCAATGCCTGGGGGAGGGTGAAAACAGCTGCCCCCCACCCCCTGGAGACCCTCTGGAAACGGCTGTTTCTCAACTTCCAATGCGCCCAGTAGGCCCCTGTTTCGCCCTCCGCAAAGGCTTCCCTGGAGCTGGGGGAGGGCAAAACCGCGGGGCCCCCCCATCCCTGCCAGGCTGTCTGGAAGCCAAAAACGTCCTCCCAGAACCTTTGTGCAAGCCAAACATCAGCTGGCACACATGCACGTTGGAGCTGAGCTAGGATAACGGCTTGTGTGCCAGGACATATGACACCTGTGCCATAATTTCGCCGTCATTGCTGCAAGGTTTATTTTTCAGTACAGTGTTCCCTCGATTTTCGCGGGTTCGAACTTCGCGGAAAGTCTATACCACGGTTTTTCAAAAATATTAATTAAAAAATAGTTTGCGGGGTTTTTTCCCTATGCCATGGTTTTTCCCTCCCGATGACGTCATATGTCATTGCCAAACTTTCGTCTGCCTTTAATAAATATTTTTTTAAATAAACTTTAATAAATAAACATGGTGAATAATAATCTGAATGGTTGCTAAGGGAATGGAAAATTGCAATTTAGGAGTTTAAAGTGTGAAGGGAAGGCTTGGGATACTGTTCATAGCCAAAAATAGTGTATTTACTCCGCATCTCTACTTTGCGTAAGTTTGACTTTCGCGGGCGGTCTCGGAACGCATCCCCCGCGAAAAGCGAGGGAACACTGTACTGCTATAACTTTGAACAAACTATTGTAAGTAAGTCAAGGAATGCCTGTACTGTTATATCAGCATAGTGTTCACTTCCAATGAAACCTTGTCTGAAGAATTGGCTGTCTTCTCGAACCGCAATAGTCCTACAATTCAACCATTCCGTCTTGTTTCCTCCCAGGTGTCCCTGAAGGCGTGAAAGATCTCCCGCATGGAACCGCTTTACCTTTGGAGTCCAACTTGGTTTATCTGAACGGCGTAAGTTTTACAAAAGGCTGTTATATCGGTCAGGAGTTAACGGCTAGGACTCACCACATGGGGGTCATCCGGAAACGGCTCCTGCCCATTCAGCTCTCGCCACTGGTGCCTTTTGAAAGCCTCGCCGAAGGTACCGAGATTGTGACCGAATCGGGGAAGTCGGCTGGAAAATTCCGCGCGGGCGAGAACGAGTTCGGAATTGCCTTGCTGCGTTTGGCGACCACGAAGGGTCCACTGCGGCTCAAAGTCGCCAAAGATTCGCAAGTTATGGTCACAGCATCCGTTCCTACATGGTGGCCCCAACCTGCCAATAAATAGCCTGACCTTCTGCTGAGTGTGACTTACCTCAACATTTATTTTCTTTAGATACTTCTTTTCACAATTCCGAAAATTAGTGACTTTGAAAAGAAGAATCCTGTATGATGGATGGTGCCTAGTTTGACATTGAAGGAAAATTTTAGGTCCTTATTATTTATTCTCTGACAGTCATGATGTCGTAGCTTTGTCCAATTCCTCCGCTCATCCTCCTTTTCTTTCCTTCCAGAGAAACAAAATCTAATAATCAAGGAAAAATTTAAACTCTTGCAAGTTTTGTCCCAACTCTAGATTTATTATCTTGTCTAGTTATTGATACTAGTTTCCACTTCATGGTTCTTTTCCTGAGATTCTTTCCCCCTTTAGATAAGTATTTCTCCAAATTAACCACTTTTAGTGCTATGGGCTTCAACTCCCAGAATTCCCCAGCCACCACGGGGAATTCTGAGCATTGAAGTTGCCAAGTTTTTAAGTTAAAGTTGCCAAGTTAAAGAAATGAATTGACTTGGATTCTTCACTTCCATTGCTTATTTGATCGGGAAATCGGACCAGAATATCTCCGGGACCGTCTTCTGCCTCACGAATCCCAGCGATCAGTTAGGTCCCACAGAGTTGGTCTTCTCCGGGTCCCATCGACTAAACAATGTCATCTGGCGGGACCCAGGGGAAAAGCCTTCTCTGTGGCGGCCCCGGGCCTCTGGAACCAGAGATCAGAATTGCCCCCACCCTCCTTGCCTTTCGTAAGCTCCTTAAAACCCACCTCTGTCGTCAGGCATGGGGGAACTGAGATATCCTTTCCCCCTAGGCCTATACAATTTAAACATGGTATGTTTGTGTGTGTGCTTGCTTGGTTTTTAATAAGGATTTTTTAAGTTATTTTAAATATTAGATTTGTTATATGCTTTTTTTTATTGTTGTTAGCCGCCCCGAGTCTACGGAGATGGGTGGCATACAAATCTAATAAATAAATAAAATAAAATATTATAGCTAATCCTCAACTTACGTCCATTTGTTTAGTGACTGTTGAAAGTTACAAGGACATTGATAAAAGTGACTTATGACCCGGTCCTCATACATACAACCACTACAATGTCCCCATGGTCACATGGTCAAAATCTGAGTGCTGGGCAACAGGCAATGATTTACAACTGTTGTCTTGTCTTGGGGGTCACATGATTGTCATTTGGAAATGGCAAAAATACTAGTGAAAGAATTTTAAACTTCATAGAAATTTTAAAACTTTATGTGCTTCGGCTGTGTTGGTGAGAGTGCCGGAATGAGAACGTATGCGCGGGAGAGCGCCAGAAACCCGCATGGAAGCACCAGAAACAAAGAGCAGTTCCCTGGTGCGCATGAGCTTCCAGTTTCCAACATTGTGTATGTGTTCCAATCACCTGATCTGGTTTCTGGAAGTGCCCATGGGTGCCAGGGATCTACCCTTCCAGTTCTCTGCACACAACACCTGAATTCGAAAGAGCAACAGGTAACGGTTGACGTGCCTGGAGAGATGGATTTGCATGCCGCTTCCAGCACGCATGCCATAGGTTTGCCATGACTGGACTACTATATAGATATCAATATTTTGAATTCAGATTAATATTATTTGTGACTTAGTCATCCAAAATAATTATTTTTCCCACTGTCCAGCCTTCCCTCTTGCCAAATGAATCAGTACAGGTAGTCCTCAACTTGCAACCATTATTTTAGTGATCCAAAGTTACAAACGCATTGAAAAAGATGACTTATGGCCATTTTTCACATTTATGGCTATCACAGCATCCCTATGGTCACGTGATCAAAATTCAATCACTGGCAAAAATTTCATATTCATGCTGGTCAATGATGAAGCAAGATTCATTCAACAACTGTATCACTATCTTAACAATTGCAGTGATTCACTTAACAACTGTGGCAGGCAGCATGGCTATAGGTTGTTGACTATCTGAAGTTTTATTTTTCCAGTACTGTTTTAACTTTGAATGGTCACTGACTAAATGGTTGTAAACCTATAATATCTGTAGCTGTGAAAAATAGCATTAGGGTTGGGGTGTGGCTGTGAAGAAAAACCAAAACTAAGAATCCTTAAATGTTCTGTCTATCAGTAAACTCTGTTTCAATGTTGTGATTTAGTTTTATGAATTAATCCAATTTTTTTTAATTGGTTTATTTACTAAATTAACAACAAACAAAAAATACTTAAAAGAAAACGTGCCCAACACCAATAAAAACCCCACCACCATTTAGGGGGTTAAATTATTTACAATAATTTTCAATTTCTTCCTTAGCTCCGGTTTACATTTCTTTACATACAAAAAATGATTGGAATTTATTTTTCACATTGTCGTCATAAATTCTACTTAAGATATAATTTTTCACCTTATTCCATCGTGCCATCAGCTTCTCCAATTTATTTTCATCAAAGTTATTTAATCTTATTTCCATAATTTCGAAGTGGATGTGGTCCACCATGTACCAGTACCAATTCTGGATTGTCCATTTAACCTTTTCCCTGTACTGATACATTCTAAACTATTTTTCTCAGGTGTAGGCAGCAGAATTCAAGAGTCACCTTCTAAACCTGTAGTCCCAAATCAGAATGTCAAAATATTAATTTATTTGAAAATTAGTAATATAATTCTTTATTGGCCAAGTGTGCTTGGGCACACATAAGGAATTTGTCTCGGTGCAGAAGCTCCCAGTGTACATACAAGCAGCCTGTCATAAATCCTGATCATAATCATAATGCAATCAACATAAATCATAAGACTCGAACAAGGAAATGAAAGGTATCTGATGCTAACGGGATAGGTAATAGGACAGATTAGAAGGGCAACAGTAATACATCCAGGAGGTGGGAAGGGTAAGAGAAGGCAATTGAGAGAGTTGAGAGAAGAAAGATCAATAACAGCAACATAGGATGTTGAATTTTGATTGCAAAATGTGTGTGCTATTGATATATTCCTAAGGTATATTGATGTATATATGGCAACAATGGAGAAAAAAATAATAAAAATATTTTTAAAAAACAGTGAGAAAATGTGTGTGTGTGGAGGGGGAACGCCTAAAGCAGTTTTACACAACCCGCCTTGACACGTGTAAGCTACTACAGCAGGAACGAGGGAGAAGTGCGCAGAGTTGCTCTTCTGGCTCCTTTCTGAAATATTTGAGCTTTTGTGCATTAACATTATATAAAATAATATATTAACCCCCGCCCACCTCGAAAATGAGGAATGAGGCGCCAGACTACAACTCCCAGCTTCCTCAGCGCCTCCAGATCTGCTCAAGGACGGGCGTCGCTTGCTTAGTGTCCATCGCTTTTCCCCTGGCGCACGCAGAGGGCGGGCATCAAGTGACAGTTGCCACCAATGGGGGGCCCCCGGGGGGCCCTGTCAATCAAAAGAGCTCCGGCGGTTATGGTGGTGTTGCCGGAGGTGGCGTGGTAGGGGGAGAGGGAGTTGGGAGGTGAGGTGAGGTTCGAGCTACCGGTTGTGGCTTGGGGAGCCGGAGGACTGCCCTTCCCATCATCCCTAGCCAACGCTCCCACCATCCCCAGGCACCTTTCGCCGCTGGGACAGGCTTTGAACTTCTTTCCCCTCCCACTTCCTTTATTTATTTATTTATTTATTATTTAGATTTGTATGCCGCCCCTCTCCGCAGACTCGGGACGGCTCACAACAAAGTAAAAAACAATTTACGACAAATCTAAATTACTGTTTAAAAATATTTAAAAGACCCCATTTTCTAAACACACATACATACAGACATACCATTCATAAATTGTATATGCCCGGGGGAGATGTCTCAGTTCCACCATGCCTGACGACAAAGGTGGGTCTTAAGGAGCTTACGAAAGGCAAGGAGAGTGGGGGCAGTTCTAATCTCCGGGGGGAGTTGGTTCCAGAGGGCCGGGGCTGCCACAGAGAAGGCTCTTCCCCTGGGGCCCGCCAACTGACATTGTTTAGTTGACAGGACCCGGAGAAGGCCCACTCTGTGGGACCTAATCGGTTGCTGGGATTCGTGCGGCAGCAGGCGGTCTCGGAGATATTCTGGTCCAGTGCCATGAAGGGCTTTAAAGGTCATAACCAACACTTTGAATTGTGACCGGAAGTTGATTGGCAACCAATGCAGACTGCGGAGTGATGGTGAAACATGGGCATACCTAGGTAAGCCCATGACTGCTCTCGCAGCTACATTCTGCACGATCTGAAGTTTCCGAACACTTTTCAAAGGTAGCCCCATGTAGAGAGCATTACAGTAGTCGAACCTCGAGGTGATGAGGGCATGAGTGACTGTGAGCAGTGAGTCCCGGTCCAGATAGGGCCGCAACTGGTGCACCAGGCGAACCTGGGCAAACGCCCCCCTCGCCACAGCTGAAAGATGGTTCTCTAATGTGAGCTGTGGATCGAGGAGGACGCCCAAGTTGCGGATCCTCTCTGAGGGGGTCAATAATTCCCCCCCCAGGGTGATGGACGGACAGATGGGATTGTCCTTGGGAGGCAAAACCCACAGCCACTCCGTCTTATCCGGGTTGAGTTTGAGTCTGTTGACACCCATCCAGGCCCCAACAGCCTCCAGACACCGTCACATCACTTCCACTGCTTCGTTGACTGGACATGGGGTGGAGATGTAAATCTGGGTATCATCAGCGTACTGATGATACCTCACCCCATGCCCTTGGATGATCTCACCCAGAGATCTGCTGGACTCCGAATCCCATCACCCCCACCCGGCACTGCTCAGAAGGCGCTGCTGCTGCACTAACCAACTTCTCCTTTGCCAGCGGGGGTCTCTCTGGCTTCCACCCACCATTTTATTTGCTGGACTACATGCCCCATTATCCCCAGGCACAGCATGGGGCCCCAGATTATGTTCCATGTTGGACTGCAAGTCCCGTTATGCACAGCCAGGAAACACGGCTGCACCCTGGGTTCCTGCAAATGCACTCAGAGATCTCCCGTGAGTTGGTGTGGCCTATTTCGCTGCCCCCCACCCTCTTTTTTCCAGCTGTACTACAGCTCCCATCCTCGCAGCACAGCAGTGATCTCCAGATGTGCTAAAACTCTCTCATTCATTCCTCTTGGATTGCAGGTCCCGTTATTAACTGCGGTTATCCAAAAAAAAATATAAAAATCACATGCCAAAATGTCCTTCCTGTTAATGACTGCTTCACCTTCAACCACAACAACACACGAGCACCTAACAGATTCAAACTGCTGCATAAGGTAAACTGCTCCAAACTAGATTGCAGAAAATACGACTTCAGCAACAGAGGGATCAATGCCTGGAATGACTTGACGCCTTGACTCTGGTTTCTTTACCAAACCCCAAAATCTTCAACCTCAGATTGTCTACAGTTGAACTCTCCCCCTTTTCTAAGAGGTGTGTAAGGGGCGTGCATAAGCGCACCACTGTGCCTTCCATCCCTGTCCTACTGTCCTCTGTTATCATTATACAGTGATATCGCATCTTACAAACGCCTCATCATACAAACTTTTCGAGATACAAACCCGGGGTTTAAGATTTTTTTGCCTCTTCTTACAAACTATTTTCACCTTACAAACCCACCACCGCCGCTGGGATGCCCCGCCTCCGGACTTCCGTTGCCGGTGAAGCGCCTGTTTTTGCACTGCTGGGATTCCCCTGAGGCTCCCCTCCATGGGAAACCCCACCTCCGGACTTCCATGTTTTTGTGATGCTGCGAGGGAATCCAAGCAGGGGAATCCCAGCAGTGCAAAAATGGGCGCTTCGCTGGCAACGGAAGTCCGGAGGTGGGGTTTCCCATGGAGGGGAGCCTCAAGGGAATCCCAGCAGTGCAAAAACGGGTGCTTCGGATGGCAAAAGGGGTGAATTTTGGACTTGCACGCATTAATCGCTTTTCCATTGATTCCTATGAGAAACGTCGTTTTATCTTACAAACTTTTCACGTTAAGAACCTCATCCCGGAACCAATTAAGTTTGTAAGACAAGGTATCACTGTATTTACTTTCTACTTATGCTATGCTTATACAAACTACAGTGATCCCTCTATTATCGCAAGGGTTCCGTTCCAAGACCCCTCGCGATAATCGATTTTTCGCGATGTAGGGTTGCGGAAGTAAAAACACCACCTGCGCATGCACGCCCTTTTTTTCCTATCGCCGCGCATGCGTAGATGGTGGAGTTTGCGTTCCCCGCCGCCCATGCAAAGGGGAAACCCTGATTCGGCTCCTCGCTGCTGCTGCGCTACCGAGCAGGTCAGCTGCTGGGCGGCCGAAGGAACCTTCCCTGGGTCTTCCCCCTCTTGCTGGCGGGCGGGCGAGCGGCGGGCATCAGCGAGGAGCCGGGGTTTCTCCTTTGCGTGGGCGGCCGGGAAGACCCAGGTTGGGGGTTCGGGGGGGTGCTGGGAAGCCCCCCAGGCCGGCTGCGACCTTTTAAAACAGCCGCGCCGCTTCCCAGCTGACTCCCGAAGCCAAACGCGGAAGTGGTTTTTTTTTAATTAATTTTTTAAAAAAATCGCGATATAGCGTTTCGCGAAGATCGAGATCGCGAAACTCGAGGGATCACTGTACAATCCTATACTTGTTCGATAAATTAAACAAACAAGCAAACTTCGAACTATGATTCCCATCACCTTCCATGAGCTTGGTGGGTCATCAAACTACAAAACCCACAACTGGAATCAGATATGACACACCTGGAAAGCAGCAATTTGTATCCGAGGGGCCCTCAGGTTATGCTCAGACTCATGTCATGCTGGGACACTCACAAACTATTATCCCCTATAACTGTGTTTATTTTGCAAAGGAGAAATCACTTGCAATTACAGGTAATCCTTGAGTTGTAATCACAATGGAGATAAGAATTTCCCTTGTAGAGCAAGATAATTGTTAAAGTCAGAGTTTGCATCTAGTAGCAGCAATATGGGCAGCTGCAGGGCGGATTGTTAAATTGTAGAATTATACCAATTATCTCAATCTGTTAAATCCGTTAAAGCTCCCCTGAGCATTTGTAAGCCCAGGGAGTTCAGGGAGAAATCAGCCTCTGTCACTCTTGGGTAAGTAAAGTTTGGAGCGAAGGAAAAGAAACGGAGGCCAGGAACCCTTCCCTATAATTCAAAGGAGGGCGAGAAGGATGCAAAATGAGAATTTGGATGATTTAAATGACATTTAAAGCAGTTGTATTTTTGCACTGCCCAAAACCATTTTTTAACTGTTTGAAAGGGTGTTTGGGGATAGGTATATGGTTTTTTTTTAGGCCACTTGTGTTTGAGAAACAAAAGGAGGCATGTTGGGAATGATAAAACAGTGGGTAATTTCTGAAGGGTAGTAGAATACAATATTTGTAGCCGGGGGTTTATGTTCTAGGGTGCTTGGGGCTCTCTGAGCAAAGTGTTTTTCTTGCAGGGGTTCCATAACTAAGCTACTGCGATAGCATTGTCAGTGTTAGTAGGGAGGAGAGTTTGCCCGGAGGAAAAGGAGGAGGGGGAGGAGGAATGTGGAAATGTCCTTGAAGCTGCCTGAGCTGGGTTGCTTTCTTGCATATTTTTCATAACCCTACTAGATAACAGCATAGAATGGAATAACGGAGTTGGAAGGGACCTTGGAGGTCTTCTAGTCCAACCCCCTGTTTAGGCAGGACACACTACACCACTTCAGAGAGAGGGTTATCCAACCTCTTCTTCAAATCTTCTAGTGTTGGAACATTCACAACTTCTGGAGGCAAGCTGTTCCACTGATTAACTGTTCTGACTTTCAGGGATTTTCTCCTTAGTTCCAAGTTGCTTCTCTCCTTGTTTAGTTTCCACCCATTGCTTTTACCCTCAGGTGCTTTGGAGAATAGGTTGACTCCCTCTTCTTTGTGGTAACCCCTAAGATATTGTAACACTGCTATCTTGTCCCCTCCCCGTCCTTCATTTCATTAAACTAGCCATGCCCAGTTCCTGCAAACTTTCCTCATATATTTTAGCCTCCAGTCCCCCAATCATCTTTGTTGCTCTTGGCTGTGGATAGGCGGATCCTTCTGTCAGTGATGATCCCTCCTGCGGTGCTGAACACACGCTCTGACAGGAAAGCGTCTTGCTTTGCAACAGAAATGTAGGGCGGTCCTTTCACGTAAAAATAAACATTGTTATTTTTACGTGAAAGGACCGCCCTTTGCTTGTAGTGCTGCTGCGGCGTCCTTTTTCGTAAAAATAACAATGTTTATTTTTACGTGAAGACCTCCCTTTGAAGGAGCTGGGGAATCCCTCCCACGAAGAGATTCCGGGGGCGGAGCTTTGACGTCACCGGCAGATTGCTAAGGATGCCAAGGTGATCACTTCCTAGATTCCATGGAATCCAGGAAGTGATCACCTTGGCGTCCTTAGCAACCTGCCGGTGACGTCAAAGTTCCGCCCCCGGAATCTCTTTGTGGGAGGGATTCCCCGTTTGGGTTCGAGTTCGGTTCGGGTTTGGCCGAATTTTGCGTAAAGTTCGTCCGAACTTGCCGAACCCAAACACTGTTGGGTTCGCCCATCACTAGTTGTAAGTGTGAAGTCCGGTCATAAATTACTTTTTTCAGTGCCACTCAATAGTCTCTTAAACAAATGGCTACAAGCCAAGGACTACTTGTATAGGAATAAAAATATACTATATGTTTGCTAGCTGTTTAATTGTTTTAAAATACTTGCCTGGATGGTGGGCAGGGGTTTTCCCCCCACTCTTTACACATTTGGTGAAACTGAATATTTTCCTTTGGCTTCTTTTATTAAAATAACAGAGAAAATTCTTTAAAAGACACCACCCTGCAGCAAGATGGAAGATTTTCACTCAAATAAAGCCTTTTCTCCCACCCACCCTAAAAAATCACACAAGTGGATAATCTCAGCCTGTGTGTGAATTATCCCATAACTTGGCAACTGTTTCTGTGTGTGAGTTGTAATGTACACTGCTAAAAAAAAATAAAGGTAACACTTAAACAACACAATATAACTCCAAGTAAATCAAACATCTGTGAAATCAAACTGTCCACTTAGGAAGCAACCCTGAGAATCAATTATACCTTGTCAGCACATTCAACTTCGTACAGAACAAAGTATACAATGAGAATATTTTATTCATTCAGATCTAGGATGTGTTATTTGAGTGGTCCCTTTATTTTTATTTTTATTTTTAGTAGAATATAATGGAGTTTGCATCTACAAGCAGCAATAAGGGCAGCTGTAGGGCGGATTGTTAAATTGTATAATTATCCCATTATCTCAATCTGTTAAATCTATAAAAGCTCCCGTGAGCATTTGTAAGACGGGGAAGTTCAGGGAGAAATCAGCCTCTGTCACTCTTGGGTAAGTAAAGTTTGGAGCGAAGGAAAAGAAACGGAGGCCAGGAACCCTTCCCTATAATTCAAAGGAGGGCGAGAAGGATGCAAAATGAGAATTTTGATGATTTAAATGACATTTAAAGCAGTTGTATTTTTGCACTGCCCCCTCCCTTTTTTTAACTGTTTGAAAGGCTGTTTGGGGGTAGGTATATGGTTTTTTTTTTAGGCCACTTGTGTTTGAGAAACAAAAGGAGGTATGTTGGGAATGATAAAACAGTGGGTAATTTCTGAAGGGTAGTAGAATACACTATTTGTAGCGGTGTGTGTGTGTGTTATGTTCTAGGGTGCTTGGGGCTCTCTGAGCAAAGTGCTTTTCTTGCAGGGGTTCCATAACTAAGCTACTGCGATAGCATTGTCAGTGTTAGTAGGGAGGAGAGTTTGCCCGGAGGAAAAGGAGGAGGGGGAGGAGGAATGTGGAAATGTCCTTGAAGCTGCCTGAGCTGGGTTGCTTTCTTGCATATTTTTCATAACCCTACTAGATAACAGCATAGAATGGAATAACGGAGTTGGAAGGGACCTAGTCCAAACTCCTGTTTAGGCAGGACACACTACACCACTTCAGAGAGAGGGTTATCCAACCTCTTCTTCAAACCTTCTAGTGTTGGAACATTCACAACTTCTGGAGGCAAGCTCTTCCACTGACTAACTGTTCTGACTTTCAGGGATTTTCTCCTTAGTTCCAAGTTGCTTCTCTCCTTGTTTAGTTTCCACCCATTGCTTTTACCCTCAGGTGCTTTGGAGAAACTAGCCAGGATCAGTTCCTGCAACTGTTCTTCATGGTTTAGCCTCCAGTCCCCTAATCATCTTTGTTGCTCTACTTCTCTCCACTATTTCTAGAGCCTCAACATCTTTTTTACATCGTGGTGACCAAAACTGAATCTAGGATTCCAAGTGTGGCCTCAGAAAGGCCTTTTAAAGTGGTATTAATACTTGTGTTATATGCAGCCTTGAACTGTGGTGGCTATTTTGGCAGATGGTTCCTGTTTAAGTGATTGTCTCTAGGACTCCCAGTATCCTTCACAGAGTTACTACTACCCGTGTTTCTCCCCCCCCCAAAAGAATACCCTGTCTCACATTTTTTTTAGCCCTGAAATAAGCACTTGCCTATATTGCCATGCACTAAGCTAGGTACCACATATACCTGTGCATGTATTTTGGTTTTGATGCCTAAATGTAGAACCTTGAGGGCTTGGAGGGGGTGGAGCCCCCCTCCCCAGTGGAGAAAGCGGAAGAAATTGTTTTGCAAACCACCACAGTTGTTAAGGGAATGTGTTTTCCCCACATTGACAGCTTGTCGGAAGCTAATAATAATAATAGCAGAGTTGGAAGGGACCTTGGAGGTCTTAGTGGTAGTAAGGGGCCCACTTTCCTAGTCTTTGTTGTAGTTCTGGTTGGTAGGTGTCAATTTGTTGTTGTGAGATGGTCGGTTGGAAGAAGTAGGGTGGTTGATGAGAGACGTTAGGCTGGAAGATGTAGGGAGGATTATGTGTCCTGGATTTGATGCATTCTGTGCCATAGTCGATGTATAAGTAAGATTCACCCAGATCAAGGCGTCTCTTTAGTTCCGCCTTTAGTTCACGGGAGCGGATGCACTGAAGTAGCGAAAGGTCTGGTCTGGCCACAGGCGCCCTCCTCCACCAGATCCGAGTGACCGCGAGGTTGCCCTGCTCATTGTGCCCCCCCCTCCTGCAGCGCAAACATAATTCTGATGCGGCCTTCAATGTCATTTGAGTTCGACACCCCTGATTTATAGCTTATTCAGTTCCTGTCTACAAAATCTGTGGTACTTGCTCAACAGTAGCAACTGTGAGAGGGATCTTGGAGAGCATTTAAATAGGAGCCAGCCGTGTGCAGCAGCTGCCAAAAAAGCCAACACAGTTCTAGGCTGTGTCATCAGAGGGATAGAATCAAGATCACGTGAAGTGTTAATGCCACTTTATAAGGCCTTGGTAAGGCCACGCTTGGAATATTAGCATCCAGTTTTGGTCGCCACGATGCCAAAAGGATGTTGAGACTCTGGGAAAAGTGCAGAGAAGAGCCACAAAGATGATTAGAGGACTAGAGGCCAAAACATATGAAGAACGGCTGCAGGAACTGGGCATGGCTAGTTTAATGAAAAGAAGGGCCAGGGGAGACATGATAGCATCTTCCAATATCTCAGGCTGCCACAAAGAAGAAGGAGTGGAGCAATTCTCCAAAGCACCTGTGGGTAGAACAAGAAGCAATGGGTTGAAACTAAACAAGGACGGAAGCAACTTAGAACTAAGGAGAAATTTCCTGACGGTCAGAACAATTAATCCGTGGAACAGCTTGCCTGCAGAAGTTGTGAATGCTCCAACACTGGAAGTTTTTATGCAGACGTTGGATAGTACTGTACTGTACTTCAAGTAACTAATTTAATTTAATTTAATTTAATTTAAGGAGCGTGCATAAGTGCGCTAGAGTGCCTTCCGACCCCTGTCCTATCCCATATATCTTCTTTCTCTAATCTATTTCCTCGAAGGTGTCCTCTATTACCTTCATTGTGTATTATTGTGTATTGGACAAAACAAACAAACAAACAAACAAACAAATAAAAGTAGTGGAGGGTTTCCAGCCTAAGCAGGAAGATGGACTAGAAGACCTACACGGTCCCTTCCAACCCTGTTGTTGTTATTGTTGGTATCATCCCGTCGACCAATGTCGTTTGGCAGGCCCCAGGGGAAGAGCCTTCTCTGTGGCGGCCCCGGCCCTCTGGAATCAACTCCCCCCAGAGATTAGAACGGCCCCCACCCTCCTTGTCTTTCGCAAATTACTCAAGACCCACCTTTGTCGCCAGTCATGGGGGAGTTAGGATATTCCTTCCCCTAGGCCATTACAAGTTATATATGGTATGTTTGTGTGTATGTTTGGTTTTTATAATAAGGGTTTTTAGTTGTTTTATTAAATTGGATTGTTACATGTTGTTTTTTATCATTGTTGTTAGCCGCCCCGAGTCTGCGGAGAGGGGCGGCATACAAATCCAATAAATAAATAAACAAACAAATAAATCTCTACCCCTTCCTTGCTCTCCAGCTTCCTGCAATTGATCCCCAGAAAAACAACAGAGGTGCAAAAATGATTATCCAATTTTTGGGTGACGTAAGAAATTTGCCGTTTTCTCTGGAGCACCGTCCATTATACAGTCGCGTGGCCAGATATAGCGACGGGAGCAGGATTTGGCTTCCCCTTGAAGAACGGTCAGGCGGAAGGTATGGATTGCGATCCTTTCACTGGTGACACGAGTGGGGGAGGGGGAGGGATCTTCTGCTCATATTCCCACAAACACCCAGACATGACCTGCCCTTTGATTACGTTTTGTCTGCTTTTAGGAATTTTCAAGTTCGTTTTTTTTTTAAGCTCAAATTTTCCATAAATAACAACTTCATGTGGAAGAAATGGGAAGAAATAAAGTTCTTAAGGCACCAGACTAGAAAACGGGAAACAGTGAGTTCTAGTTCCACCTTAGGCATGGAAGCTGCCTGGGTGACTTTAGGCCGATCACTAGGAGACAGTGAGTTCTAGTCCCGACAGGCATGGAAGCTGGCTGGGTGACTTTAGGCCGATCACTAGGAGACAGTGAGTTCTAGTTCCACCTTAGGCATGGAAGCTGCCTGGGTGACTTTAGGCCGATCACTAGGAGACAGTGAGTTCTAGTCCCGACTTAGGCATGGAAGCTGGCTGGGTGACTTCAGGCCAATCACTAGGAGACAGTGAGTTCTAGTCCCGACTTAGGCATGGAAGCTGGCTGGGTGACTTTAGGCCGATCACTAGGAGACAGTGAGTTCTAGTCCCGACTTAGGCATGGAAGCTGGTTGGCTGACTTTGGGCCAATCAGTAGGAGACATTGAGTTCTAGTCCCGAGTTAGGCATGAAAGCTGTGACTTTAGGCCAATCACTAGGAGACGGCGAGTTCTAGTTTTGCATTAGGCAGGGAAGCTGGCTGGGTGACTTTGGGCCAATTGGTGGGAGATGGCGAGTTCTAGTCCTGCCTTAGGCATGAAACCTATGGGTGGGAGTTCTTTGGGATAATCACCAAGAGACGGTGAGTTCTAGCTTCGTGGTGATATGAAAGCGGTTGGGTGACTGGGCCAATCACCTGAAGATGGGGACCTTTCCTCCCGCCTTAGGCATGAAAGCTGGGGATGTGACTTAGGGTCAATTACAAGGGGGCTGTGAGTTCTAGTCTCACAAGCCGGCTTGGTGTTTTTGGGCCAGTCCATCTCCCAGGAGGGTGTGTGTGTGTTGGCGGCTGTGGGGAAAATAGGAAGATATGTTACATAGGTTCACTGTTTTGAGTTACTTGTAAAATAATAATAATAATAATAATAGTAATAATAATAATAATAATAATAATAATAATAATAATAATAATAGTAATAATAATAAAAAGCCCGGATGGAAAAAAATAAATTACACCAGAAGCCAGATTTATTTCACATTTTTTAATCCTTCTTTTTAGGAAGCAAAACAATCTCTTATATTCTGGAAATGATCCTGATGTGGTTGCACTGGTGTCCAACATCTTGCAAGAATCCAGCCATCAGAGAACCACGTCAGAATGGTACAGTCAGTGGAGGGCTTGCAATTTTTTTTACTATCACACTGTGGGCGTGGCTTATTTTGTGGGTGTGGTTTGACAGCCAGGTGAGCAGGTGGGAGGGGCTTGACGATCATGAGACGGGGTGGTGGTGCTTAAAGGTCATGTGACTGTCTTAAAGGCGGCCAACCTGAGGTCACTCAAGTCAAGGGTTTCGGTTAGGGTGCCTGGCCTTGTCTCAAAGAGAGAGAATTTCCCTATCTGTTTTCTATCACCGAACATCCAAAATATACCATTCAATCCAATAGGTATATATGCCATTATGTGTACATACATATTACACAGAGGTTCACAAAATATACATTATCTACTATATAAATTGTATGTATATGTACACACACACGCATGCACACGGCTCTTCTAAAATTATACACATTCAACCACATTTACTACACAGAGTGGGCCTACTCTGGGTCAATGTCATCTGGCGGGACCCAGGGGAAGAGCCTTCTCTGTGGCGGCCCCGACCCTCTGGAACCAGCTCCCCCCTGAGATTAGAACTTCCCCCACCCTCCTTGCCTTTCGTAAACTGAGATAACTTCCCCAGGCCTATATTGTTTATGTATGGTATCTTGTGTGCATGTTTCTTAAATTATGGGTTTTTAGTTTTAATTATTAGATTTGTATTGTACATTGTTTTTCCTATTACTGTTGTGAGCCGCCCCGAGTCTACGGAGAGAGGTGGCATACAAATTTAATAAATAAATAAATAAATAAATAGGAAAAACCTACGGAGAACCCAGAACAGTAGAAAAAAATTCAAAATGTTTCTACTGGTTCTGTATACCTGACCAGTACCCGTAGGAGCCCATCACTGGGTACAGTGGTGTCTTTTCTCCCTGTCTCACCCCATCCCCAGATATTTTAAAAACTTTGTTAAAATAGAATAAAACCCTCATCCTGAGTGTGCAAAGTGGCATCAGCTGGCTGGACAATTCAGTTTAAGATTAAGACAAGAATGGGGTCAATTTCATCCTGTGTCCATTGTTCTTTTAGCGTTATAGTCTAAATTGGTAGGTGACTTCATAAAGGATCTTGTGAATGCCTGCATTGTGCAGTTAGTCCTCGACTTAAACCAGAGTTTCTGATGCCATGCAAGGAGGTGGTTAAGTAAGCGGTGTCAGAAATAGGTTTGTTTCTTGAAGTAACATTACAATGCAAGAAAATGGTGTGTAATCGTAGGAAAGGCTGATGTAAGCCATAATCAGTAGGTAATCATGGGTTTATTAAGTGTGCTGCAACCTGATTGGCTGTAACCAGTAAAGGTCAGCCATTGGCGGCCCTACTGTAACGGTCGCGGGATGGGAGGCGCAGAGGCCAAATCTCGTGCGATCACACATGCGCATGATTTCCAGGGTGGTTTTTTCTGTTTCTGCGCATTCACAAAAGCAAAAAAGCCTGGAAACCGCCAAGTAAGACAGCTGCCGTTCTCCCTGCTCTGCGTCCGCTCGCCTGCCTCTGTCCACTCACATTCCCCATGCAGCTTGTGCTGGCTCCGTCACAAGCAGCTGCGTAGCTCTGCTCACTTTCCCAGTTCCCCTTGTTGCTGCTTGTTCTGCCATGCCGCTCACCGCCGCTGACACCCCTGCTAGCTCCACTGCTCCTCCTGCCGCTCGCCTCCATGAAAGGTGGCTCTATCCCACCGTGAGCGGCATCTCTGCCTGAGTGGCCCATCCTGCCCGCCCCACCGCCCAGCTCCGCCACAAGCAGCCTACCTGGCCCATATCTTACTCACTCTGGTGCTCACCTCCTCACATCGGCCACTTCTCCGGGCTGCTTCTTGAGCTTGCTCGATCAGGAGATGCGCCTACCACCCCGGCTGCTCGAGTTGCCCCGCTGTGGCGAGCGGCAGTATGAGCGGTGGGGTTTGTAGGGGCAATAGCGGGGGTGAGAGGCGCGGCGCGACAAGTAGTGGAAGTGGGAACTGTATTATTGGTATTGCATTGTATTGTTTTTTGTTTCTTTATTTTTTATTTTTTCCTTTCATTTATGTATTTATTGCTTTTTGTTTTTATGTTTGTCTGTAAATCTTTTGAAAATTCAAAATAATTTTTTTTTTAAAAAGGAAGATTGCAAATGGTGATCGCATGACCCCAGGATTCTGAACCATTGTAAATGCAGGTACAGCCTACGACCTACAGCTACAGTTGAGCCCAAAATTTATGTTGCTAAGTTAAGACATTTGCAAAGTGAGCTTGCCCCCGTTTTACGACCTTCCTTGCCACAGTTGTTAAGCAAATCAGTGCAGTTGTTAACTTGGTAACCAGGCTAAGTGAGTCTGACTTCCCAATTGACTTTGGCTTGTCAGAAGGTTCTGATCACATGATCCCAGGAAGCAGCAACTGTCGTAAATCCAAGTCAGTGGCCAAGCCTTTGAATTTTGATCACCTGGCCACGTGATTGATGCAACGGTCGTGAGTGTGGAAAATGGTCCTAGGCCACTTTTTCTGTGCCGCTGCAAATTTGAACAGTCATCCAACGAGCTGTCGTAAGTTGACAACTACCCGTACATACAATAATAAGTTCTAAAACATGTTGCGACTGTGCTACCAGTTCACAGAAGCAGGAGCTGCCCACCGCTTCTGTACATGCCAAACAGCCAAATTTTGATCCCATGACTGTGTGGATGCTGTGGCTGTGAGGACTACTGCTGTCACTTTCTTCAGTGCTGTTGTAACTTCAAAGAGTTGCTGAACGAGTGGTCGCATAGGTTCAATTACAGTTGTAAGTCAGGGACTACCTGTTAAGGGCAGGCTCAACTATGCTCATAAGTCAGGGACTAACTGTTAAGTGCATGCTCAATTTTCGTCGTAAGTCACGGACTACACAGCTAACTTTAGATCACCATCTTTCAGCTGTGGCGAGGGGGGCGTTTGCCCAGTTTCTCCTGCTGCACCAGTTGCGGCCCTATTTGGACAGGGAGTCTCTACTCACAGTCACTCATGCCCTCATCACCTTGAGGCTCGACTACTGCAACACTCTCTACATGGGGCTACCTTTCAAGAGAGTTCGGAAACTTCAGATCATGCAGAATGTGGCCGCGAGAGCAATTATGGGCTTTCCCAGATATGCCCAAGTCTTGTCAACACTCCGCGGCCTACAGTGGCTGCCGATCAGTTTCCAGACAGAATTCAAAGTGTTGGTAATGACCTATAAAGCCCTACATGGCATTGGACCAGAATACCTATGGGACCGCCTTCTGCCGCATGAATCCCAGTGGCCGATTAGGTCCCACAGAGTTGGCCTTCTCTGGGTCCCATCGACTAAACAATGTCATCTGATGGGACCCAGGGGAAGAGTCTTCTCTGTGGCGGCCCCGGCTCCCACCCTCCTCGCCTTCCGCAAGACTTTGAAGACCTACCTATGTCACCAGGTATGGGGTAATTGATGTATTCCCTTTTGACTAGTAAGATTTATGTGTGCTATGATTGAGTAGTATTGACTGTTTTTAAATAATACCTGGTTTAGCTTCAGTTTTTTAATTATTGGATTTGTGGTAAGCTGTTTATTGTTGTTGTGAGCCACCCTGAGTCTTCGGAGTGGGGCGGCATACAAATCTAATAAATAATAATAATAATAATAATAATAATAATAATAATAATAATTATCATCATTATTATTATTACTACTACTATTACTATTGCTATTGCTATTACTATTATTATTAATACAGGCTCAATTATGGTGATAAGTCAGGGACTATCTCTTAAAGGCAGGCTCAATTATGGTCATAAGTCGAGGACTCCCTGTAATGGCAGGCTCAATTATGGTTGTAAGTTGAGGATAACTATATAGAAAGGTCTTTATGTCGAACCTTAGACAGGAAACTTTGAAGTATTATTAACAAATGGAATTTTATCTGTTACAGGGACACTCCAACAAAGACATTCTCCCCAATTTGGTACATCGATTTGGAATATTGCAGTCGATATTCCAGCCTTTTTCCTCTGAACATTTGGGAGTGTCAAAACCCAACTAACCTCCTTGAAACCTACAGAACCTATGAAGAAATCGCAAAGGAGTTTTCAATGGAACTGCTGGGCAGGAAATTCAATGACCTGTCCCTCCATCGACCTCCGTGCTTTCTGCCCTCTCCCGAATTGCTGAAGCTCTTCAACCTACAAAACAAGGACTTTACCCGTCGAGATTTAAATCCGCCATCCAACATCGTTCCCGAGTGCAGCAACATTAAGAAAGAAGGCGATGTTGTCACAAACGGCGACTCGTCTGCATCACAGATCTTGGCTGCACGTTATGGAGAACAAGAGGAGGGCATCGCAAGAGAGGCGCTTGGGGCCAGCGATGTAAAAAAATCAGTTCTGCCGTCTCTTTCTGCAAGAAGTGAAAGGATGTGGTATCTGGTGACTGAGCAGAACAAGTTGTGTGCTAAAACAGGAGCTTACGGAGCAGCCCGATTGGTGTCCCTCGTCCCACCCCAACTTCTGCAAAAAAACAGCATCCCTGAAACAATGAGTATTGAGCAGCGAGTTGACTGCGACAACCCAACTGCCTTTAATATTAAAAATAAACATTCCGTATATCCCCTCCAGGATTCTTCAAATCTCATACCTCCACCCCCAGGTTTCCCGAAGAAATATTCATCTTACAGTGGAGATAAAGGCCTCAGCGTCAGAAGTTTCAACCCCTCAAAGGGATTGTGCGCAACATTGGGTTCCCAGACGGCCCTGCAAAAACGTGGCCCTCTGCAGAATGATAGGCTTTCAAGCTCTAAAGGAAACGTAAAGCCGCTCCATTCCTTCAGAGGTCGCTGGGTTGATGCGCAAGCTCCTCGGCCGGAATGCGTGGGTGAAATTTCGAGAAATCCTTCCCCCTGTGGTGGGCGCTACCGTCCTCCGGCAAACAGGTTTGCAAAATGCCAAAGGTTGAACAGTGCACGAAACGGGGAATATGCCGGCCGGAAAAAGAAACCCACTGGGAGAAGACCCAGAACGAAACTAGCCTATGTAGGTCCGGACTGGACCAAGCCAGATGTGTTGAGATGGAAGAAGGAAATGGACCAGAGGAAAATTCAAGATTTTCCTGCATTTCCCCCTCCTCGTGTGTCACCATCAGGTCCATCTTTCTTGGTCGGTTATGGCAACATTCCCCATTTGGGTCGTTTTACCCAAAGAGACGCCTCTGCGTTGTATCACACGCTCTCATCGCAGTGTTCCCACAACAGTTTGGTTAATAGTCGTGATAGGCCTAACTACATGTTCCGCATGCGCCTAGAGGGATGTTACAAACACTGGTCATCCTTAAGAAAGCAGCGAATTAAGGTAAGAGAGGGATTATTATGTGACATATTGAACACCTTCCAGGCTGGGGTAGGGGATCTAGGAGATGTAATCCCCTGTCAATTTACGTTGAGTGGGGGAAGTCAGGGGGTGGAACAGTGAAGGGGTGCAAAAACTTTTACTACCACACTGTGGGCATGGCTTATTTGTGGGTGTGGCTTGCAAGCCATGTGACCAGGTGGGAGTGGCTTGACGATCACCTGCTGCAAAAAAGGTCATGAAATCAGGTCGGTGTTATGGACGACCTGTTTTACGGCCATTGCTACTTATTTCTCTGATAGACTAGCATCATTATGGTCATAACTTAAGGACTATCTGTAGTTAGAATAGAATAACAGTGTTTGAAGGGACCTTTGAGGTCTTCTAGTCCAACCTCCTGCTCAGGTAGGAAACCCTACACTACTCCAGACATGGTTATCCAAAATCTTCTTTCAAACTTCCAATGGTGGAGCATTCACAACTTCTAGAGGCAGGCAGTTCCACTGATTAATTGTTCAAATTGTCAGGAGATTTTTCCTTAGTTCTAAGTTGCTTCTCTCCTTGATTAGTTTCCACCATTTCTTCTTGTTCTACCCTATCTCAGGGGTTGCCACAAAGAAGCCTGACTCCCTCTTCTTTGTGGCAACCCTGAGATATTGGAAGAATATCATGTTTCTTCTGGTCCTTCTTTTCATTAAACTAGCTATGCCCAGTTCCTGCAACCGTTCTTCGTATGTTTTAGTTATCAGAGTTAGTTGCATAAAAACCAAAACCCGAAGCACACATGATTCAGCTAGATTCATTAACTTCTTTATAAATACCATAACAGATGAATTTACAATACCATTAGCAGATTATTTCTTCAAGTAAACACAAGCTTATTTCTTCATTTCAGCAGAGCAGAGAGGAGAGTGAAGACTGAGCCACGCCCAGCCTTAAGCTTCTCAGTTTCGATTCTCTGCACAGACCCAGATGTGGTTAGCTCCCATTGCCTGACTCAGTTGCTGTGCCTATTCATTGGCTGACCTTGTTAACATGGCTCTCCCAGTTCATGAATATTCTAACGGAAGTAGAAGTAGACAGTATAGATAGTCCTTGAAACAGTTTGTTTAGTGACTGTTCAAAGTTAAAACTCCAAAGTTAATGACTGTATTTCACACTTAACAACCATTGCAGCATCCCATGGCTACGTGATCAAAATTCGGATGCTTAGCAGCTGGCTCCTATTTATGATGGTTATGGTGTCCCGGGATCGCATGATCCTGACGAAGCCCAGCAAACAGGGAAGCTAGATTCTCTTAACAACCAAATTACTAACTTAACAACCACGGTAGTTAACACCTGTGGCAAAAGGGCCTTAAAATGGGGAAAAACCCACTTAATAAATGTCTCACAACAGGAATTTTGGGTTCAACTGTGGTCGTAGGTCGAGGACTCCTTGTAGTAAAATTCTTCTGTATCGTACTACCCAAATGCCTGGATGGAGTTAAATTCCAGCTGAAGGTAACGTTGCAGTTGATCCCTGGAGATTTATGGAGAGGATCTGCCTTTTTACCATTTGGGATTAATTAATCTGAATTGCCATTCAGATTGGAGCACGCTCTGGAAATTCCCTTTTATTTCCCCTCCAGCTCGAGGCTGATTTAGCGAAAAGTTTCCATTGGACAAGCTTTGCCACCTACGAGATTCCTGTTTTCCAGCTTCCAGATAAACCTTCCCGAATGGATCGCCTGATCTGGATCCAATTTCAAGAGCAAGCAAAAGTGAGTACAGCATTCCAATTGGCCCACATTCACCCGTGCCTAAGGTGGGACTTGAATCCATAGATTTATGATTTCTAACCTGGTGTTTTAACCAGTAGATCGAACAGGCTCTAAAATTAGGCATTGGTAAAAATACCTCTTCTAAAATTAGAAAAATGGGAGGACTGGCCACCAGCAGTTGTAGAGAGTGGGTTGCTCAAAAGAAAGAAGTATGTATACTCCCTGACTTACAACCACCACTGAGCAAAAATTTCCCTTGCTAAGCAAGATAGTTAAGTGAGTTTTGCCCCACTTCATGATCTCTTTTGCCACTGTTGTTAACTTAGTCACACGGTTGTTAAGCGAATCTGGCTTCTCCATTGACTTTGCTTGTCAGAAGGTCACAAAAGCGAATCACATGACCCCGGGGACACAGCGCCCGTTGTAAATGTGAGTCACTTGCCCGGCGTCTGAATTTTGATCACGGGATGCTGCAGCGGTCTTTAGTGTGAAAAATTATTATTATTATTATTATTATTATTATTATTATTATTATTTATTAGATTTGTATGCCGCCCCTCTCCGTAGACTCGAGGAGGCTCACAGCAATAATAAAAACAATATATCAGTGCTGTCGTCCTTTCAGACTGTCACTAAATGACTTGTTGTACGTCGAGGACTAGTTGTAGGTATAGTTTTAGAAAAAACGTCACCCTTTTAAGTACATAGTAACTTCGGATGGTCACTAAGCGAATAGTTGGAAGTCGAGGATTAGCTGTGTCGCCATTGCGACACAACCAAAATTCAGACACCTGGCAACCAGTATGTATTTACAATGGTTGTAGCATCCGTTGGACAAATGATCACCTCTAACAACCTGCGGAGAGGGGCGGCATACAAATCTAATAAATAATAATAATAATAATAATAATAATAATAATAATAATAATAATAATAACCACCTTCCCATTCGGGGTCCGGAAGGCAAAGTCAGTGAGAAAAGCTAGATTTGCTTAACAACCTTGTGATTCACTTAGGCCCTGTGGTGATTTGCTAATAATGCCAAGTACAACTCACCTAATGTGAGTTGTCACATAAGTGCACTGGTGTGCCTTTCGTTCCCTGTCCAATTGTCTCTCCTTTCTTTCACCTATCTTATATATTCTTTCATATATCCTCTCCTCTAAGTTCACTTTCACCCTCTTTTATATTATCACATGTCTATTTTCTTCCTATGTATCCATGTATTGGACAAATGAATGAATAAATAAAAATAAAATAAATAAATAATGACTGCCTTGTTAGAATGTATAAGCTGCCATAGAAATGGGAGGAGCCATGGGTATTTGGGGTGGAGAAATGAGCTGGTCTGTAGTTGTCCCTCGAGAATTGTAAAAGAGGTTTGAATGAGGGCTCTGCTGAATGGAGTTGCTTCAAGGCCAATTGCCCTGAGACTCCGCGTGCGAGGAATCCCTGAAGAGGAGCTTTCCCATAATACTATACTGAATGTTGATTGGACTCTCAGTGCTGGGCCCCAGTGGGGAGAGATTTGGGGTGGCTTTCCATGTGTAACTTTTGTTTTTGCTGCTATCATTTTCAATTTAGAAACATAGAAACATTGAAGACTGATGGCAGAAAAAGACCTCATGATCCATCTAGTCTGCCCTTATACTATTTTTTGCATTTTATCTTAGGATGGATCTATGTTTATCCCAAGCATGTTTAAATTCCGTTACTGTGGATTTACCAACCACGTCTGCTGGAAGTTTGTTCCAAGGATCTACTACTCTTTCAGTAAAATAATATTTTCTTATGTTGCTTTTGATATTTCCCCCAACTAACTTCAGATTGTCCCCTTGTTCTTGTGTTCACTTTCCTATTAAAAACACTTCCCTCCTGAACCTTATTTAACACTTGAACATATTTAAATGTTTCGATCTGAAGTTAGTTGGGGGAAAGATCAAAAGCAACATGAGAAAATATTATTTGACTGAAAGAGTAGTAGATCCTTGGAACAAAATTCCAGCAGACGTGGTTGGTAAATCCACAGTAACTGAATTTAACTGAATTTAACTGAATATCTCCGGGACCGCCTTCTGCCGCACGAATCCCAGCGACCAGTTAGGTCCCACAGAGTTGGCCTTCTCCGGGTCCCGTCAACTAAACAATGTCGTTTGGCGGGACCCAGGGGAAGAGCCTTCTCTGTGGCGGCCCCGACCCTTTGGAATCAACTCCCCCCAGATATCAGAGTTGCCCCCACCCTCCTAGCCTTTCGTAAGCTCCTTAAAACCCACCTCTGTCGTCAGGCATGGGGGAATTGACATGTTCCTTCCCCCTAGGCTTATAAAATTTATGTATGGTATGCTAGTGTGTATGACTGGTTTTTAACTTGTGGTGTTCTTAAAATTAATTTAATATTAGATTTGTCTTGTATTGCTGTTGCTGTGAGCTGCCCCGAGTCTGCGGAGAGGGGCGGCATACAAATCTGATTAAACTAAACTAAACTAAACTTAAACATGCCTGGGATAAACATATATCCATTGTAAGATAAAATACAGGAAATAGTATAAGGGCAGACTAGATGGACCTTTTTCTGCCGTCAGTCTTCTATGTTTCTATGATCATGTCCCCCCTTTTCCTTCTGTCCTCCAGGCTATACAGATGGAGTTCATTAAATCTTTCCTGATAAGTTTTATGCTTAAGACCTTCCACCATTCTTGTAGCCCGTCTTTGGACCCCTTCAATTTTGTCAATATCTTTTTGTAGGTGAGGTCTCCAGAACTGGACAGAGTATTCCAAATGTGGTCTCACCAGCACTCTATACAGCGGGATCACAATCTCCCTCTTCCTGCTTGTTATACCTCTAGCTATGCATTTTACTTTTACTATTTGGTAAAAGTACCTCTGCTCTAATTCAGTGTAGGGCAGGAATGGTGAAGCTGAGCTCAGGCAATGGCTCCCGTGCCAGCAGATATGGCTCCGGGTGCCGCCTGTAGCTCCCGTGCCATAGGTTCGCCATCCCTGGTGTAGGGGGTTTCCTTTCTTGAGTTTTTAATGGGGGACAGGCCTAACAGAACATCTCTTTTAAAAACAGCCACATACCTCCCAGAGGCCAATTAGATCCCATAGGGTTGGCCTTCTCCAGGTCCCGTCAATTAAGTAATGCAGGTTAGCGGGCCCGCAGGGGACGGCCTTCTCTGTGGCTGCCCTGTCTATTTAGAATCAACTATGCCCCCTCCTCCCCAATGTCCATACTGCTCTCACCTTACTGGTCTTCCGAAAGGCAGTGAAGACTTGGCTTTGCTGGCAGGCCTGGGGGCCATGAGTGTTAACACCTAATTCACAGCCGAACTGTGATTGGCTTGGTATGTATGATTGTTTTAGCTTATTATTTTTACTATTTAATATTTGAGTTTGATCGTAAACTGTACTGTGCTATTTTATCCTTGTAAGCTGCCCTGAGTCCCATGAGATTGGGAGGCATATAAGTCAAATAAATGAAATCAAGTCAAATTAAATCTGGTGCCAATTGTCATATGACAAGGGTTACCTGTAGAAAAGTCAACGTATTTTTTTTAAAGATGAAACTCCACCATCACTACCCCAGCAAAATTCAGTTTTGTTTTCTTTTTCTCTTTAAGGCTTTCACATTACTTGAGAAGATAGAACACACTTTCAACATTACCATTCACAGCAACGTATGGAAAGTTTTGCGCTGGCACTTGGCAGCCATTCACAAGACCCAGGCCAGGCGGAATATTCAGATTTTTAAAGTTGGTAACCCCTCCACCAGAGAGAAGATACATTTAGCCTTTACAAATGGTAAATACTTCGACTTTTAGCTTATGGGCAAATGCTGCGTTCTTTCATTAGTACTTTTGCTTAATGTCACTGTCTTTATTCAGATCATGATTAAAGGTAACCATCAACTTAGCAGCTATTGGTTTAGTTACTATTCGAGGTTAATAATAATAATAATAATAATAATAATAACAACAACAACAACAACAACAATAATTTATTAGATTTGTATGCCACCCCTCTCCGAGAACTCGGGACGGCACACAACAATAATAACAATGTACAAATCCAATATCTAAAAGCACAATTTAAAAACCCTTATTAATAAAATAATCACGCAACCCAATCAAACCATACAAAAAACTGTAGTTAGGGGAGGTGTCAATTTCCCCATGCCTAGCGGCAAAAGTGAGTTTTCAACAACTTACGAAAGGCAAGGATGGTGGGGGCGGTTCTGATCTCCGGGGGGAGTTGGTTCCAGAGGGCCGGGGCCGCCACAGAAAAGGCTCTTCCCCTGGGGCCCGCCAGACGACATTGCTTAGTCGACGGGACCCAGAGAAGGCCCACTCTGTGGGACCTAATTGGCCGCTGGGATTCGTGTGGCAAAAGACAGTCCTGGAGGTATTCTGGTCCGATGCCATGTAGGGCTTTAAAGGTCATAACCAACACTTTGAATTGTGACCGGAAGGCTGCGGAGTGTTGGTGCAACATGGGCATACCTAGGGAGACCCATGATTGCTCTCACGGCTGCATTCTGCACGATCTGAAGTTTCCGAACACTTTTCAAATGTAGCCCCATGTAGAGAGCGTGTTATACTGCTGAAAAAAAGAGACTTGGGAGATTTTTCACATTTGCTCACAATCAAACTTTCACTGGTTCATATTTATGAAGGTCACAGTGTTCCTAAGGTCACGTGACCAATATCGAGTTGCAACCCGGTGCGCGCTACGCTGCGCACTGGTAGTGGAAATGGATCTGCACGTACAGCTCTGTCACTGGCATGTGCACACATTCCAGTGAGATTTTGCTTCTGAGCATGTGCAGAAAGCAAAATCTCGCGAGAGGACGCACACGCATGCGGGATTTTGGCAATTTTTTGCTTCCGCGTATGCAGGGAAGCAAAAACAAATATGCCAAAATATCACACTTATGTCATCTCATGAGATTTTGCTTCTGTGCATGCACAGAAGCAAAATTTCACTGGGACGTGCGCATCCAGGCTGGTGGTGCGGAGCTGTGCGCCGGTCACACCAGTAGCAGTAAGTAGGAACCCCGGCCTGCACGTGACACACACACACACACCTTTTGTGACCTTGTGACCAGCAATATCAGTGGGGAAGTCAGATTCCCTTAACAACCGGGTGACTAGCTTAACAGCTGCAGCAATTCACTTAACAACTGCGACAAGAAAGGTCATAAAATGGGGCAAAGTTCAAATTAACCATCTCGCTGAGCAATGGAAATTTGGGGCCCGGTTGTAGTGATAAGTCTAGGACCACCGTTTGATCCCCATTAGGGAATTGTGGGAGATGAAGTCCCTGCATTTTAAAAGCCGAATAAGGTTTAAAAACATTGCCTTTGAGTCTGCATTTCTTAAAGCTGGCAATTTTCAGTTAAGTTTACTTGGAACTCCTAGAAGCTGGCCGGAAAATTATTCTGGGAGTTGAAGTCCACCTATCCGAAAGTTGCAAAGTTGGGAAACACCCAGTGATGGGCTACCAAAATTTTTACTACCACACCGTGGGCGTGGCTTATGCATTTTGTTTCAACATCTTTCAGTGCAAATTGGGTGCTCTGGGGTGGAGCTCCAAATTTTGCTACTGGAACTGCGTTCCTGACCGTTCCCGTAGAAGCCCATCACTGGAAACACCACTTAAACTTCTAACCAGAGCTTTTGCTGAACCTGCAGCCAATAGAACCGTTTGTGTTCTTTGTTGCAGACTCCTGTGGAGGCTAAAAGATGCATGAACATATCAGTAATTAATAATTGTTATTTATTAAATTTATTTGCCTGCCATCTCAGTATACATCAACTCTGTCAGGCTGGCAGTATCATAAATAGCAATATAGACCACGAAAAACATGAAGCATTAAAATTAAAACATGTTACAGGTAGTCCTCAATTTAAAACAGTTCATTTAGTGACCATTCCAAGTTACAACAGTACTGAAAAAAGTAACTTATGACTGTTTCTCGCACTTATGGCCATTGCAGCCTCACTGTGGTTGTGTGATTAAAATTTGGGCACTTGGCAGTCAGCCCACATTTGCAATGGCCATGTGACCCCCTTTTGCGACCTTCCGATGAGCAAAGTCCATGGGGAAGCCAGATTCACTTAACAACTGTGTGACTAATTTTAACAACTGCGGTGTTTCACTTAACAACTGTGTCAAGACAGTTAGTAAAAGAGAGCAAAACTCACGTTAACTGTCTCACTTAGCTACTGAAATTTTTGACCCAATTGTGGTCACAAGTTGAGGACTAACGGTGTACATCTTTTTCACGCTAAGTTGTGAATTGAAAAGTGCGTTGTTAGCAAGGAGAATCTGAATTGGCAATCTAATCAATGATGGTTTAAAATATCAGGGAAATTACACACTGTCCAGAGTAGAGTAGACTACAGTAGAGAATAGAATAGAATAGAATAGAATACTTTAGTGGCCAAGTGTGATTGGACACACAAGGAATTTGTCTTGGTGCAGATGCTCTCAGTGTACGTAAAATAAAAGGCTACATTTGTCAAGAGTCATGAGATACAACATTTCATGATTGCCATAGGGGTCAAATAAGCAATGAGGAAACAATATCGTAAGGATACAAGCAACAAGTTACAGTCATTCCGTCATAAGTGGGAGAAGATGGGTGATAGGAATGATGGGAAAAAACTAGTAGAAATAGAAGTGCAGATTTAGTAAATAGTTTGACAGTGTTGAGGGAATTATTTGTTTAGCAGAGTGATAGCATTTGGAAAAAAATGTTCTTGTATCCAGTTGTCTTGGTGTGCAGTGCTCTGCAGTGACATTTTGAGGGTAGGAGTTGGAACAGTTTGTGTCCAGGATGTGAGGGGTCAGTAAATATTTTCAAAGCCCTCTTTTTGACTCGTGCAGTCTACAGGTCCTCAAGGGAAGGCAGGTTGGCAGCCATTGTTTTTTCGGCAGTTCTGAGTGAACTGAATTATGAATGATGGAATTTTGACTTCGTTGCAGATATCATGTCCTTGACATCGGCTTTGACCAAGCTCATGTATTCCACACTGAAAACCCGCAGAGCTTTGTTTCGTGTTGTTCGGAGCATCATCGATATCAAATATTGGACCAGGGTTCCTGATCAGAAAGCCTCGTATCTAGCCAACACCTACCAAGTTGCCCGGGCACGGCGAAAACAAATAAAATGAGAGAGCAAATTAGGAAGAATTTGCAGCTGGTTACGAAATGCGTTACTTTTTAAAAAAATATAAAAACAGACAATTTAATTTCTTTTTTCCACGTCTCCAGCCAATTTAATTGCTTTTTCCGCTCCCCTCCTGCTGGCAATCTAGCCCAGGTAATTGTAAAAATCTTGGTAGCTCAACACTGAAAAGTTGAAGCAATGACTCAATATTTAATTTATAGCTTAATTAATTATTAAGCATTATTTAATTCATTTGCCTTAAAAACACCTCAACCAAAGACGTGAATGAGGAAGTGGCAAAACACATGCAGCATCTTTGTTAGTTTTTGCAATGCAATGTGGTGCTTTCTTTTTCTCAGTATTGGAAGATTAATATTCCAGTGCCAAACTTAACGACCAGCATAGTTCAAGTCTCCTTTCTTTTAAAGTGATTATGAATAAGACAGACTTCTCAAGAGCTGAAGCTAAATGGCTGAAATTAAATTAACTATGGATAAAGTTGCATTAAAAAGTTTGGAATTTGCACCAGGACCTCAACATTTCAAGCTGGGGTGGCAATTACCTGTATTGTATTGATTGGAATCAAGATATCCTTTATGTAGCCTGGACTTGAGCTGTTGATCAAATACGGTTGAACTAGTCCTTATGTTACGACTCGTTGCAGACAGTCGTAAAATGAGTCTATTTGCAGTTTGTCTTGGTTATCAGCCACATGATAATAGGATTGTGATCATGAGAAAGAATGATCACAAATAAAGCCTTTTTGGGAAGACCACAAGTTTTTTATTTGTGTTGTAAATTTAAGCTGCTGCGTTTTCATGCAAGGTTATTTTTCCCTCTTGGAGTAATTTTGAATGATTGCTGGAAAACCTGAAAACACTTAAGCCAATAAAATATCTAATATCTAATGGACTGGAATTCTATCTTTTAACAAATTAAGGTTGAGAAATGGTTTTGTACAGGTAGTCTTTGACTTACAAGAGTTCATTTAGTGACCATTCAGAGTTCAAAAAGAGACTTATGACTGTTTTTCATCCTTTTGCATCATCTCCAGAGCCGTGTGATCAAAAGTGACAACTGACTTGTATTTATGATGGTCACAGTGTCCTGGGATCTCCTTTTGTGACCTGTCAAGCAGAATCAAGGGGGAACCTGGATTCACTTAGCAACAATGTTTGTGACTTAACATGATGCACTGATTCACTTAACAACTCTGGCAAGAACGGTCATACTATGGGGAAAAACTAATGACAGATGTCTCATTTAGCAACAGAAATGTG
Organism: Erythrolamprus reginae; assembly: GCF_031021105.1. Classification (NCBI taxonomy): domain Eukaryota; kingdom Metazoa; phylum Chordata; class Lepidosauria; order Squamata; family Dipsadidae; genus Erythrolamprus; species Erythrolamprus reginae. Next base: position 3,723,148 of record NC_091963.1, read on the forward strand.
GTTCTCAATGGTGTCATAAATCAAGGGCTATCTGTTCCCAAAAAAAATTAACAGATTTTTTTATCATTTACCAGCAATATGTTTTGTACATCCACAAAATCCTTCGTAACTGAAATCATTCTCTCTTCTGAGTGATTTTTTTTGAAAAAAATTCTCTTTACCTTCCTTCATGCCACGGCATTCATAAGGCTGAAGACATATAAATTATGCCACAAAAGATGTGAGAAGACAAAAGATATAAAGACAATTAATTTTATAAGTCAGGAAAGTGAGTTCTTGGTGCTATAATGAGAGGTCAGGAGTCTGTAGGAAGAAAAAAAATCCTGGTCCACTTCCAAGCCTGGAGAAAGTGGCTAGAAATAAAAGGGAGGGCTAACTAGCTGCTTAAAGAAAGGTTTATTTATGAGCAGAATCAACAACAACATGCAGTTCTGGGACAGCTGGCAAAATAGCTGAATGAGTGGTTTGATCTTTATAGGTTTTGGGCATTTTGAGATGCTCCAGATGGGTTGTGCAATGTAGTGAGCTTGTGCCTTTCACTATTTCAATGGTGGTGAGTTAATTGCAAGGGGGTTCCTAGGGGTTCGGGAGAACCTCTAGCTAAGATTCTGTGCAGTTCGGAGAGCCCCCACATCATAGTTCCCTCTAAGCTGAGCAGTGAGCAATCGCTCACATAAAAATCATAATCAACTCAGAGTTTTCCAAACCTGCCCAGAAGCCGAGAGGGAAAGAGTGAGAGGGAAGGAGAGAGAGAGGAAGAGAGAGAAACAGATAGAAAAAAGAGAGGAAGGAAAAGAAAAAGAAAAAGAATGGGAGTAAGGAAGAGAGAAAGAAAATCAAAATCTAGTTTGAAACTAGCTCATCTATTTAAGTGGCATTTTGATATTGATAGAGTTGCCCTATTATGAGCTCACTGTTATAGACACAGTACAGTATTTTATTTTGAAATTCTCTGAGGCAAAACAGGGTGGGTTTTTTATTTGTTTGTTTGTTTGTTTGTTTATTTATTTATTATTTCTGTGCCGCCCAGTCCCGAAGGGACTGCCGCTCAGACACTATACTTTTCCGCCCACACCCCCCAAAAAATTAGAGGGAACACTGCCCCACATCCTATTCCAGGCTGGACCCGCCTATCCTGCCCCTCCCAGGAGTCCTCACGTGGCTCGTTTTGGGTGCAGATAAGTGCAAGACATGTGGGGAGCAATGGCAGACTCCCATTCCCGCTGCTACCATTGTGATGCGTGCACGGCTTCGCTTCTCCTGCGTACGTGCGCATCCCAGTGTGTTTTTGCTTCTGCGCATGGGCAGGAAGCAAAATCTCACGAGGGGATGCACATGTGCATTAGATTTCGGTGATTTTTTTGCTTCCACACATGCATAGAAAGGAAAAAAATCACCAAAAACTTTCCCGCATGCATCCCCTCGGGAGATTTTACTTCCTGCACATGCGCAGAAGCAAAAACACACTGGGACATGTGCGCCTGCACACAGGAGAAGCGAAACTGCTAACACAGCACAACTTTTGCTACCGGTGCAGCGTCCTTATCTATACCAGTAGAAACCTGCTACTGGTGGGGAGGCTTGGGAGGGCGAAAAACGGGTCTTCTCAAAAATGGGAAGGCCAGATATGGGTCCATTTCCCGCCTCCAGAGGGCCTCCGGAGCCTGCTGAGGCAGTTTTCACCCCCCTGGAGGCTCAAGGAAAGCCGCTTGAGGCCAGGGAGAGCAAACCCCGCCCCCAGTGGTGCAGGAAGCCAGACTGGGCCACACCCACCATGGCCATGCCCCATCAGCAACTGGGCAGAGAACTCTTTGCTAAATTTTTTGAAGCCCACCCCTGGGGTTAATCATATCCTAAAAATCACATCCTGTTCTTTTTAACCCCACCAGTTGGAGCTGCAGGTGTTTTGTTGATGAATAGGCTGGCCTGAATTTCTTAATGGGCATGAAATATCCATCTCGATTTCAAGCGTCTGCTGGAGGCTGTTTCACTATGCAGGAAGAATGGGGCTGCTTTCTGCCTTTAAGAACATGTTTTCTCTACTTCTCTTACAAAAAATATTCTATTCTGCCTCTTTTAATGATAAGAATAAAGACTTTTAATCTAGGGTGTGGGGCTTCCTAGAAGTCTAATTTTAATTTTTTGAAATTAAGACTTTAATTTTCACTCGTTATTACATTTTAACCAAGCACCTAGCAAGTTTCAGGGAGCACAGAAGTGGTATTGCATTTTTTTTTCTTACTCTCTTTGGAGTTATTGTTTTCCTCTAATATTCACCTTGGTTCCATGGGGAAAAAAACAGTTTTAAAAACCCACATGGGAGAAAGAAGGTTTTCTGGCATTTGCTGCTCAGGTCCTTTCTGGTCCTGTCAATCATGAAAATCTCCACCTGTCTCTTTGCACACATCATACAAGCAAGCAGAGCAACTTGTGCAACCAAGCAGATTTTTCTGGATCTTTTAACCTTCCTAACTTCACAGTGTCCTTGTTACCAGAATTACAGAATAAAAAGGCTTGGAAGGGGCCTTGGAGGTCTTCTAGCCCGAGCTCCTTGCGGAGGCAGGAGGCCTTAATACCCATTTCAGACAGGTGGCTGTCCCACCTCATCTCAAAAATCTCAAGGGTTGAAGCATCCACAATTTCTGGAGGCAAGCTGTTCCACTGGTTAATTCTTTCCCCTGTCCATAAGTTTCTTCTTAGTTCTTGGTTGCTTCTCTCCTGGATAAAATTTCCATCACTTGCTTTTCCCCCCCCTGCCTTCCAGTGGCTTTGGAGAATGGAATAATAGAGTAACAGAATTGGAAGGGACCTTAGAGTTCATATAATCCAACCCTATGCTCAAAACATTTTTATACCATTCCGGGCTCTCTTGAAAAACCTCCAGTGTTGGAGAGCACCCACAATTCCTGAAGAAGGCAAGCCGTTCCGTGGATTGATTTTGTTCTCATTGCAAGGAAATCTCTCCGTAATTTCTAGGTTGGAACTTTCTTTGATAATCTCCCACCTGTTGCTTCTTGTCCTGCCTTCACCTGTGCTTTCCAGAACAGGCTGTCTTCTCCGTGGCAGCACCTCAAGTATTGGAAGACGCGACCATGCCCCCTTCTCCTCTTTAGATTCGAGAGTTCCTGCAAATTGTTCGGCCGGCCGTGAAGGTTTTAGCCTCGAGCAGTTTTCTCCCAAACGAGCAACGCCCAGCCAGGGCTGGTTCAGCGACGCCCACTCCTCACCGCAGCCCCTCCGTCCAACATGATGCCTTTTGAGGCACCGCAAGGCAGATGAAATTTAATCTGCCTACCAACTGACACCTAGGACTATTTTGGAGATGGACAGCCGGGGAGAGGATCACGTCAGCAAACCAACATGACTGGTGGAGACGGTTCAAGGGAGGAGCTGGGTCTCAGCTAAAGCCAGGGGTCATCTCGGTGAGGCTGGGGGCTTGCCTTCTGCACATCCCCAACCTCACTGGGGTTTCTGTTTTGTTCTTCCCAGGGTGGGGGGCTGGGAGGGGAAAAAGGGGTGCCCTGAACCCTCCTAGCCTCCTCTTCACCGTCTTCTGGAGGGTTACTGAAATGGTCAAGAATCTATCCACCCACCGTCCCAATTAAAGAGGCTTGAAAAATAAAAGATCCCAGGTAAGGTCCTTCGATTGCACTCTCGACAGGACAGACCAGAGAATGGTGGCTTGTTGAGAGGAAAAAAATAAAATAAAAAAAAAGCTCTAGTTTTGTTCCCCCCTCCCCACTCTCCCTATACCCATTTCCATGTTGGTTTGGTTAAGGTTGAAAGTCAAAAAAATCCCTTTTTTGATTTTCAGCCTGAAGATATCAATAAAAGAGTTGGAAAGGATTTTGGAGGTCTTGTAGTACTGCCCCCCCTCCCCCCTGCTCTCAAGCAGGAAATCCTATATACCGTTTCAGACAAAACACGGGCTGAACCTGGAAAGCAGGTTGGTTGGTTGGTTTTCCTGGACGAGGCCAATTCAACCCAGGCAGGATTTTAAATGTCGGTTTAAAATAACCAGGATTTCATGGGGTTTTAAGCAGGAAAATAATGCTGTCTTTGAATTGCATGGGGGTTGGAAATATGGCATTGATTTTTTTATTATTTATTTTTTTTGGCGTGGCTTTTTCTTCCTAAATAAGGAAGCGTCTTGCAAGAATTCTGCGCCGGGTGAAAATCCAGATTTCAGCATGTGAGCAATTCTAAGTATTAAATCTCCTCTGCTTTATTCTCCTGCCTCCAGTTCTCAGCTTGGATTTCTCCAGGGGAGCTTTGCAAAAAAGATAGAGCTGGACAGCTGAAGCTATTTTAAGAGCCATCGGTCAGTGATCAGGCCTGGCTGGAATGGAGAGGAGCTGAGCCGTGTTTGCCTGTTATATACAGCCTGGGGGGATCAATGGGCAAAACGCATGCCTTAAAAAAGAACAAAACACTTATTTAGGTGAACAGTGCATTGCATTGCATGGAATGTGCTTGGTAAAATTTGATGGCAATCGAGATTATTCCCTTGATACTGTCCAAGCAGACGGGAGAGTTATTTTTCTAAAAATATATTTGCAGGCAGTCCTCGACTTAACAACGTCCGTTTAACAACCGTTCAAAGTTCACAACGGCACTGAAAAAAGTGACTTATTATGACCCCTTTTCCACCGTTACAACCACTGCACCGTCCCATGGTCAAAATTCAGGTGCTTTGACAACTGACGTGTATTCATGACGGTTGCAATGCCCGGGGGTCTCATTCTGTGACTTTCTGACTAGCAAAGCCACCGGGGAAGCCAGATTCACTTAACAACTGTGTGACTAACTTATCAACTGCAGCGATTCACATAACAACTTCGGGAAGAGAGAGTTTGTAAAACGAGGTAGACGCCCACTTAATGTTTCGCCTAGCTTGGGCTCAATCGTAGTTGCAAGTTGAGGACTTAGCTATACTAAATGTAAAGTTGACTTTCTTATTGGGAAAAGGAGTTGGCATAGCTACATTTTTTATTGTTATTCCAATGTTACAGTGGAGCCCTGCGAGGTAGGACAGGCTAAGAAAGGGGAAGGGTGTGACTTTCCTGAAGTCACTGCGACTGTTGGGCGTGGAAGGTAGACTTGACCTGGACTGCCCTGCAGAGGCTTTGTGGGTGGTTCCATAATTTAGTAGTATGTAATCATGATGATTTTAAATTGGATTGAAAGGGTGTTTATTGGAGATCTTGATTTTTTTTGTGCCTTTAAGGACAATTAGTTGAATATCCGTCATTCATGACTTAATAACCGTTTGTAAGTAAGCACACTTATAACAGCACTGAAACAACTGGTCCTCGCATTTACGACCATAGGCAATATCCCCATGGTCATGTGATTAAAATTCAGGCGCTTGGCAACTGGCATCGTGCCCAGGTCACAAGATCGCTATTTACGATGTTCCCAGCCAAACCCAAGTCAATGGGGGAAGTTGGATTCACTTAATGGCTGCATGATTCACTTAACAACTGCAGGGATTTACTTAACAAAAGGGTTTTAAAAGGTTGTAAAAGCAGACATGTGACTCACTTAACAACTACCTTCCTTAGTGGTGGAAATTCTGTTTTAATCTAAGTTGAAAACTACCCATATATATATATATATATTAGGCTAAGAAAGATTGGAACTCATCAGGTATGAATAATCTCTGTATTACATTTTGCAGAATGCAGACCTATAAGCTAAGCATGCAGTATTATTTTTTTGAAATAATTTTTTATTGAGTTCGGTGGTTCACCACCACAACTGAGGCAAAAATTTATATTGCTAAGCAAGGCAGTTGTTAAGTGAGCTTTATCCCGTTTTGTGATTTTTTTTTCTTTTGCGATGTTTGTTAAGTGAATCCCTGCAGTCGTTAAATTAGTAACATGGTTGTTAAGAGGATCTGGTTTATTCCCACGGACTTTGCTAGTCATAAGTTCACAAAAAGGGATCATGTGACCCTGAGACATTATGACAGTCATCATAATAAGTATGAGTTGGTTGCCAAGCAGCTGAATTTTGATCATGTGACTGTGGGGATGCTGTATAAGATATAACTGAAAGATATTTATTTATTTTTATTTATTTGTGATCTATCTATCTATCTATCTATCTATCTATCTATCTATCTATCTATCTATCTATCTATCTATCTATCTATCTATCTATCTATCTATTTATCTATCTAGTCTGTCTGTCTGTCTGTCTATCCTATCTATCTATCTATCTATCTATCTATCTATCTATCTATCTATCTATCTATCTATCTATCTATCTATCTATCTATTTATCTATCTTGTCTGTCTGTCTGTCTGTCTGTCTGTCTATCTAGTCTGTCTGTCTGTCTGTCTGTCTGTCTGTCTGTCTGTCTGTCTATCTATCTATCTATCTATCTATCTATCTATCTATCTATCTATCTATCTATCTATCTATCTAGTCTGTCTGTCTGTCTGTCTATCTTGTCTATCTATCTGTCTATCTTATCTATCTATCTATCTATCTATCTATCTATCTATCTATCTATCTATCTATCTATCTATCTATCTATCTATCTTATCCTATCCTATCTATCTATCTTATCTATCTATCCAACCATCCATCCATCCATCCATCCATCCATCCATCCATCCATCCATCCATCCATCTTTCTCTCATTTATTTTCTGGACTCTGTGTAGTGTAAAATGGTCGGAAGTCATTTTCTCAGTGCCGTTGTAACTTCAAATAATCGCTAAATGGACAGTTGTGACTATCTCTAGAGCAAACCTATGTTGTATGACCATCGCTATTTTGTTTTGTGCAATGCTTGCGATGTTTTTGTTGTTTATCCCATGAGGAAAAATACTCTTCTTATGCTCAGAGACACCCCCCCCTTCTCTAAATAGTTGGATTGGTAGTGATGGCAGTTTGCAAGACAAAACAATTCCATTTCGTTTTAGCAGGAGAAAATTTGATAAAAGTAGAAGAATTAAAACAAGGTTATAATCAGAGCTGCCCACATTTCCTGAAAGCGGTCCTTGATTTACAACCAAGGTTGAGACAAGAGGTTTCATTGCTAAGGAAGGCAGTTGTTAAATGAATAGGTGCATGGTTTTACAATGTTCTTTTGCCATGGTTGTTAAGTGAATCACTGCAGTTGCTAAGTTTATTGTTGTTAAGTGAATCTGGCTATCCCCATTGGTTCTGCTTGTCAGAAGCCGGTAGGCAAACCATTGTAAGTGGTTGCAAATCATTGTAAGTGGGAGGGCCAATTGTAAATCACATTTTTTCAGTGCTGTTGCAACTTCAAATGGTCACTAAACTAACAGTTGTAAACTGAAGACCCCTGTGTAGGCAGTCCTGGATTTGCAACAGTTTGTTCAGTGACCATTCAAAGATTAAAAAAGCACTGAAAAAAAGTGACCTATCACCATTTTTCACACTTATGACCGTTGCAGCACGTGATCACGTGATCAAAATTCAAATGCTTAGCAACTGTCTCGTATTTATGACTATTGTAGTGTCCCAGGGTCACATGATCTGCTTTTGTGACCATCTGACGAGCAAAGTCAATGGGGAAGTCCAGATTCACTTAATGAACATGCCATTCACTTAACAACTGTGGCAAGGAAAGTCATAAAACGGAGCAAAATTCATTTAACAAATGTCTAGCTAGCAACGGAAATTTTGGGCTGAATTTTTGGCCCTCGGGAATTCGGCGGCATAGAAATTCAAATAAATAAATTGTGGTTGTAAGTCTAGGGCTATCTGTATTGAATTCTTAACTCTCATCATTATTTAATTACCTAAAAAATATCAGATTTTAAGAGTGACTGATTTTACACCCCCTTTTTGCCAGGGTTGTTAAGTGAATTACTGTAGTCACTAAGTGAATAATGTGATTAAGAAAGATTAGGAGAAAGGACCGCTGTCTATTGAAATAGGCAGTAAAAATCGGCATGACATCAGATCCGATGTTGCAAATGTCTATTGCTATGCAATGTCCACCATCTTGGAGATTTTGACCTTGGTGGCCATTGACTTTTTAATCCAGTATGGCTAAATCTGGCTTAAATCTGGATTTGACTCAAAAAGTAAGGCAAGAATTATTTAGTTTTGTAACGGAATCCAAGCCAACTTGTCACTGGTGGGATGCGGGTTTGAAGTTTGCAGACAGGTGGAAAACCATATGGGTTGGATCTTGGATGGTATGAAATGGAGTGGGGTGGGGGTGGGGGGAGGGAAAGAACTGTGAAGGGGGGGAGTGTTTGATCAGGAGGAGAAGACAGCTGGGACCAACTCATTAGGATTGTTAGGAAGTAGCACAGGGCACACCCTTTGTGTAAAAAAACTCGGGTCAGCAGACGGGGAGAGAAATTTAGAAGAGGCTGAAAGGTTTGAACCCATGTTGAAAACAGAATGGAGCTCTGGAGTATAATAATGAGGTTGATAGGGATGGTAGCCATCTTGACTTTTTTGACTCCACCTCTATCATCTTTCTCCTTCTTTTCTCTATCTCTGTCTCTCCTTCCACCTCTCTCTATCCCTCCCCACTTGTCTCCTTCCTTCCCTCCCTCCCTCCCTTTCTCCCCATCTCCACCAGGTCTGTCGGTCTGTCAGTCTGTCGGTCTGTCTATCATCTATCTCAGTGTTTCCCAACCTTGGCAACTTGATGATATCTGGATTTTGACTCCCAGAATTCCCCAGCCAGCAAATGCTGTCTGGGGAATTCTGGGAGTTGAGGTCCAGATATCTTCAAGTTGTCAAGTTTGGGAAACACTGATCTATCTCTCCATCATTCCGCTGGCTTGGCTGTCTGGGGAATTCTGGGAATTGAAGTCTCTCCGTCTCCCTTTTGCCACGTGTGAGAAGGACTGGAATGGGAGATGGAAAGAATTAACCTAAAATTAGCAGTCCTTTCAACAAGAGGCAACATGCAGAATAATTCTTTTAGCTTCCTTAAATCATAACCTATTTCCAACTCCTGTAACTGTAGCTAAATAAAGTGGATTTTTTCCAGAAAGCCTTCTTGGTTTTCTCCAGCTGAATGGCAGATAGTCCTTGAATTACGACTGTAGAGCCTGCTCATCATAATAGTAAGTCACGATGATTGTAAATCAGGTCTGACTGACCTGATTTTATGACCTTTTCTGCAACAGTCACTAAGTGGATCATGGTAAAACATGGTCATGTAATCATAGAATGTTGGAAATGACTAGAAATGTCCAGATGGCTGAAAGCCAGAGGTGGAATTCAGCAGGTTCTGACAGATTCTGGTACCGGAAATTTGAGTAGTTCAGAGAACCAGCAAATACCACCTCTGGCTGGCCCCAAGAGTTGGGTGGGATTGGAGCCATGCCCACCAAGTCACGCCCACAGAACTGGTAGTAAAATGTTTGGATTTCACTGCTGCTGAGAGCCCAAAGCCATGGTGGCTGTCAGAACTGCAGAACTGAGTCATAACAAGAACTGCCAGGGAAATCCGACATAACTTTGAGGGGGGGCACTAAGCAACCGGACGTAAGTCGAGAACTATCTCCAACAAATATGTGGATAGTATCCATGTTTATTGTCATGCCAGAGATTTACACTGCCCCATAAGAGACTTAAGACTCATCTCTGCCGCCAGGCTTGGGGTCACTAGACTCTAGCCCCGTGGCCGACGAATGTGTTGAGAACAAGTCGATTGAATGGGAATGACTGTCTTTTTATGGTTTTGGGAGGTTTTAGATTATAGATTTAATTGGATTTAGGACGTTATATATTGTTCCTTTTTTTAAAAAAAAATATATCAATTTTCACTAAAAAAGACAAACAGGACAGACAGACATTTAACATATATTTTGGGCTACAATTGCACCACTTATGGTAGAAGTCTTTCTAATACAGAAAAGGAATACAGTATACTAATAATTTGCAAATTCAACATAGTAATTTGAATGAAAAGAAGAATTTTTGTTTTTATGTAATTTAACCATTAATAACTGTAATGATAGAAAAATGAACTATTTTAATACATTTACATGCTTTCAGGTCATTTGAATTTTTATTTTATTTTATTTATTTATTTTTATTTATTTAACCATGTATAAACTTTATTCCAAATATTGTAAAAATCTGATTCTTCTTGATTATTTAGCCGCCTTGTCATCATATCCATCTCTGCACATTCTATGATTTTCTTTATTGCATCCTCCTCCTTGGGGATATCTTCTCCCTTCCAGTTTTGTGCATATACTATATATTGTTCCATTATATGTTGTAAGCTGCCCCGAGTCCTCGAAGAGGGGTGGCATAAAAGTCACATTAATAATAAGTTCAACTAAGAGTTAATTAATTAATTAAAGAGTTGCAAACCTAATCCTACGTAGCTTCTGCTCTGGAAATCTTACACTACTTACCAGAGCTTACAAAACTTTCGCCAGTCCCATCCTCGAATGCAGTTCATCTGTTTGGAACCCATATCGCATCTCAGACATTAACACCCTTGAAAATGTTCAAAGATGCTTCACAAGAAGAGCTCTTCATTCCTCCACTCGAAACAGAATACCCAAGAGACTAGACTTTCAATCCTGGGTCCTGAAAGCTTAGAACTACGACGCCTTAAACATGAACTAAGTATTGCCCACAAGATCATATGTTGCAATGTCCTGCCTGTCAAAGACTACTTCAGCTTCAACCACAACAACACAAGAGCACACAGCAGATTCAAGCTTAATATTAACCGCTCCAAACTTGACTGTAAAAAATATGACTTTAGTAATCGGGTTGTCGAAGCGGGGAACACATTTTTATTATTATTATTATTATTATTATTATTATTATTATTATTATTATTATTTATTAGACTTGTATGCCGCTCCTCTCCGCAGACTCGGGGCAGCTCACAGCAATGATAAAAACAATATACAGTAACAAATCTAATATTAAAGTTTAAAATAACAATTTTACATTAAAAAGCCTAAAACCCCCAATACTGTATATAGAAAAGCATACACACAAACATATCATGCATACAGCTACATAGGCAAGGGGGGGGGAGTCTCAGTTCCCCCATGCCTGACGGCAGAGGTGGGTTTTAAGAAGTTTACGAAAGGCAAGGAGGGTGGGGGCAGTCCTGATCCCTGGGGGAGCTGGTTCCAGAGGGTCGGGGCCGCCATAGAGCAGGCTCTTCCCCTAGGTCCCGCCAGACGACATTGTTTAGTCGACGGGACCCGGAGAAGGCCAACTCTTTGGGACCTAACCGGACGCTGGGATTTGTGCGGCAGAAGGCGGTCTCGCAGATATCATTACCGGACTCCGTAGTATCATCCCCTATCCCCAAACATTTTCCCCTTAGATTATCCACGGTTGACCTCTCCAGATTCCTAAGAGGTAAGGGGCGTACATAAGCGCACTAGAGTGCCTTCCGACCCCTGTCCTATAGTCTCTCCTATATCTTGTATTTCTTCTCTATTATATCTCTATAACCTTCATTGTGTATTATTGTGTATTGGACAAAAGAAATAAATAAAATAAATAAATAAATAAATAATAGTTGTACCCAAAGGCTTCCTGTGATGCCTGATAATTACAGATAGTCCGTGATTTACAACCACAGTTGGGAGCAAAGTGATTGTTAAGTGAGTCACATCTGTTTTTATGACCTATTATGTCAGTGATGGCAAACCTATGGCATGCGTGACACAGGTGGCACATGGAGCTATACATGAGGCCACATGAAGTGTTGCCCTATATCAGCTTCTGCATGCATGTGTGTGCTGGCCAGCTGGTAGCCTCCGGAGCCTAGGGATCAGTAGTAGGTTCCTGCTGGAACGGTAAAGGATGCCGCACTGGTATTGTGCTATGCGTGCACCTTCGGGTATCCTTCTGCCGCATGAATCCCAGCGGCCGATTAGGTCCCACAGAGTTGGCCTTCTCCGGGTCCCGTCGACTAAACAATGTTGTCTGGCGGGACCTAAGGGAAGAGCCTTCCCTGTGGCGGCCCCGGCTCTCTGGTATCAGCTCCCTCCAGAGATTCGAATTGTCCCCAACCTCTTTGCCTTCCGCAAGATGTTCAGGCATGGGGAGATTAATTCTCTCCCCCACCCTTTTGACTTTAGTATCCGAGAGTGGTGTAATTGTGTAGAATTGATTGTTTTTTAGTAATAATGGGTTTTTAATTTAGTTTTTTACATTGGATTTGTATTGCATTGCATTATTACTGCTGTTGTGAGCCGCTCCAAGTCCTAGGAGAGGGGCGGCCTATAAATATAATAATAATAATAATAATAATAATAATAATAATAATAATAATAATGATAATAATGATAATAATGATAATAATGATAATAATGATAATAATGATAATAATGATAATAATGATAATAATGATAATAATGATGATAATAAATATAATAATTATATGAAATATGAAATCCAGCATAGTGATCTCGTTTGCTGAGTTGTATTGACATAATAATAATAATAATAATAATAATAATAATAATAATAATTATTATTATTATTATTATTATTATGTCAATACAACTCAGCAAACGAGATCACTATGCTGGATTTCGTATTTCATCACCAGTCGGGCGCTTCCCAAGCACCTAGGACTGCGTGATGTAGCGGCGAATTATGTTTGCCGATCCCAGTAAAGCGGCCTTTTGCAATTGACAGATGGAGATTTTGTCAATTCCGATGGTTTTCAAATGTCTGCTGAGATCCTTTGGCCCTGCGCCCAGCATGCCAAGGACCACTGGGACCACTTTCACTGGCTTATGCCAGAGTCGTTGCAGCTCGATTTTCAGATCTTCGTATTTCACTAATTTTTCTAATTGCTTCTCCTCAATTCTGCTGTCCCCTGGGATTGCGATGTCAATGATCCATACTTTCTTTTTCTCCACAATCAGGATGTCTGGTGTGTTATGCTTCAGAATTCGGTCAGTCTGAAGTCGGAAGTCCCACAGTAGTTTTGCTTGCTCATTTTCCACCACTTTTTCGGGCTTATGATCCCACCAGTTCTTTGCCACTGGGAAATGGTAGTTCTGGCACAAGTTCCAGTGGATCATCTGTATTATTGTTATTGTTATTGTTGTTGTTGTTTGTTGTTATTATTGTTGTTATTGTTGTTATTGTTGTTTTTATTGTTATTATTGTTATTATTGTTATTATTGTTATTATTGTTATTATTGTTATTATTGTTATTATTGTTATTATTGTTATTATTGTTATTATTGTTATTATTGTTATTATTATTATTGTTGTTGTTGTTGTTATTATTATTATTATTATTATTATTATTATTATTATTATCCAATGTGTGTGTGCATCCCAGTATGTTTTTGCTTCTGCGCAGAAGCACAAAAACTGCCAAAATCTTGTGCAGACTTGAAATCAAGCAAAACCATGTTGGGATGTGTGTGCACGCCCATCGGACACCTGAAGCTGCACGTGCAGCACACCAGTAGCAGCAGTAGGACCAATCCGCCACTGCTGGGGAGGGTGAAAAACGGCTCAACATCCCAACCGGAAGTTCCTTTCTGAACTTGCGGTTGGGTTGTTGGATCTGTTTTTTACCCTCCCCAGGTTCCGGAGACTTTCCTGAAGCCCGGGGAAGGCGAAAACAACCTCCCCCAGAAGGCAGAAAATCAGCTGGAATCAGTTTTTTCGCCATCCACAAGTTCTAGAGCAGTGATGGTGAACCTATGGCACAGGTGTCACAGGTGGCACGCGGAGCTATATCTACTGGCACGTGAGCTGTTGCCGTAGCTCAACTCCAACGTGCATGTGTGTACCAGCCAGCTGATTTTTTGGCTGGCACAGAAGCGCTGGGAGGGCATTTTTGGCTTCCAGAGAGCCTCCGGGGTGATGGGGGAGGGCATTTTTACCCGTCCCCAACTCCAGGGAATCCTTTGGAACCTGGGGAGGGCAAAACACAAGCCTACTGGGGCTACCAGTAGTTGGGAAACAGGCCATTTCCAGCCTCCCGAGGGTCTCTGGCGGGCCGAGGGAAGCTGTTTTTGCCCTCCTCAGGCATTGAATTATGGGTGTGGGCATTCGCACATGCGTGATAGCGCACGGCTATGCTCTTTCGGCACCTGAGGAAGAAAAGGTTCGCCATCACTGTTCTAGAGGCTTCAGTGAGTCCTTGGTGCCTGTGCAGGGTAGGGGGAGCATGAAGGGGGATGTATGTGCATTTGCAGGGCAGGAGGGCATTGCATTATGGGTATGGGCATGCACACATGTGCCATTTTGGCTCCCGAGCAAAATAAAAGGTTCGCCATCACTGTTTTATGTCATTGGTTCTTAAGTGAATTACTTAAGCATTTTGCAGTCATTAAGCAAGTCTGACTTCCTTGCACTGACTGCTTGTTGGAAGGCTGCAAGTGATGATCACTTGATCCTGGTCTGCTGCTATCATTATAAATACCAGCTTACCAGTTGCCAAGCACCGAAATTGTGATCATATCACTGTGGGGATGTTATGATGCTCGTAAGCACAAGGACCAGTTGTAAGTCACTTTTTTTAGTGCTGTTGTAACTTTGTCCTGTAATGAACAGTTGTAAGTTGCGGACCACCCGTATTGACTCCAAGCTAGGAAAAGAACGACTCCAGGCCCTAGTGGTAGAGATAAAATGAACCTTGGTGTTCTACTTGATCATAATATTCTACTTGATCATTATGTTTTACTGATGTTCTACTTGATCATAATATTCTACTTGATCATAATGTTCTACTGATGTTCTATATGTACAGGTTCTCTTTGACTTACAAACATGTGTTTAGAGATCAAGGGAATATACTGAAGTCCTAAGTGCAAGGACTGCTCATAAATCACTTTCCCCCCATGCTGTTGTAATTTCAAACAGTCACTCAGTGAATAGTCATAAGTCAAGGACTAAACCTGTGAAACCCGTCCACAAAATACATTTTTCTTGCTCCTCATGCTTGTTGTTCTTCTCCTTCTTTGTAGGCCATCAAGATGGATTACATTTCCTACAGCGGCGTCCCAAGGTTCTTGACTAGGCCCAAAGCCTTTGTCGTCTCCATGGGCAAAGATGCCACCCTGAGCTGCCAGATCATTGGCAACCCCATCCCGTTGGTGAGCTGGGAGAAGGACAAGCTCCCCATCCAGACGGGAGGACGCTTCAAGATGGTAGAAGACGATGACCTTTATCGTCTCACTATCTACAACTTGAGCTTGGAAGACAGCGGTCAGTACATCTGCCGGGCTAAGAACACCATTGGGGAAGCTTTTGCCGCTGTCAGCATCAAAGTCGGCGAGCAGACCACTGTGACGGAATCGGCCCCGTACTTCATCCAGAAGCCCACATCCATCCGAGTGATCATGGGTGAAGATGCCATGTTCAAGTGCATTGTCCAAGGTAGTCCTCCCCTCGCCATCAACTGGGAGAAGGATGGGAAGCATCTGGGCAAATCATCGGATTCCAACCGGATCCGGATTGAATCCCAGGGTGAGAAGAACGCTCTGAAGATCCAAAGTACTCGTTTGGGAGACAGCGGGACCTACACTTGCCGTGCAGAGAATCCTTTAGGATCCTCCAGCGCTGCCGCTGCGTTGATGGTAGATCTTCCAGATTCGTACAGCCCAGGCAGCAAGAGACACAGTATAGATGACATCGGTAGCAAGACCTCTCCATTGTTGTCCCACATGCAGAAAAGACGAGAAGAAATCCGGAAGAGCGATTTGTCCAAAGTAGACTCCTTAATCTCCACCGAAGGGCGGTCCAAACTCGGATTGAGCTTGTCCTTGGATTACGAACGTGCTGCTAGCTTGACCTCCAAGGGACTCCGAGGTGATGGAGGTTCATATTATCGGGTCACCACCCGGAGTTTCACTGTCACCGAGGGCAAGCACGCCAAAATGAGCTGCTACGTAACTGGAGAACCCAAACCAGAGACCGTTTGGAAGAAGGATGGGGAGGTGATCCTGGAGAGTAGGAGACACATAATTTATGAGGATGAGCAAGAGAATTTTGTCTTGAAGATCCTCTTCTGCAAACAGGTCGATAATGGCCTCTACACCTGCACAGCTTCAAATTTGGCGGGTCAGACCTACAGTTCTGTGTTGGTAACTGTCAAAGGTGAGTAGCTGTAGATCCTCCACTGTGTCACACAATGAACTCCAGATCAGACAATTTGGCAGGACAGACCTGACAGTTATATGTCAATCAACCGTCAAAGGTGAGTAACCGTAGATTCTCCACTGTGTCACACAACGGGCTCTGGACCAGACAATTTGGCAGGACAAACCTTACAGTTGTGTGTCAATCAACTGTCAAAGGTGAGTAGCTGTAGATCTTTCATTATGTCACACAACGGACTCTGGACCAGACAATTTGGCAGGAAAAACCTTACAGTTGTGTGTCAATCAACTGTCAAAGGTGAGTAGCTGTAGATCTTCCATTATGTCACACAACGGGCTCCAGACCAGACAATTTGGCAGGACAGACCTTACAGTTGTATGTCAATAACCATCAAAGGTGAGTAGCTGTAGATCCTCTGTTGTGTAGCACAATGGGCTCAAAAACAAACAACCTGGCAGGACAGATATACAGTTCTGTATTGGTGATCATCAAAGGTGAGTGGCCATAGATCTTTCTTTGTGTAGCACAACGTGCTCAAAAACCACACAACCTGGTACGCCAGACCTACAATTCTGTGCTGTTAATCATCAAAGGCAGGTAGCTGTATCTCCACCTATCTTCAAGTTACCAAGGTTGAGAAACACCGGAAAAGAAGATGTAAGAAAAAAATCTCAGATCAGCATTGAACAAAAGCAGGATGTAGAATAATTCCCTTACTTTTCTATTTACAACATATAGGCTGTCCTCAATTTACAACCAAATTTATGTTGCTAAAGCAAAAAGTTTGTCAAGTGAACAACAGTTGTTATTGTGAAAAAAGAGTCATTTTTTCAATGCTCTTGTAAATTTGAATGGTCACTAAACAAGTGGTTGTAAGTTGAGGATGATTGTAATACTGTGTTTTTGTTTTTTTTAAAAAAAGAACATTTAGCTTCGCAACTAAAATAAGACTGTTAAAGTATTTTTAAACTAGAAGAAATCTAATCCCAGGCATATCTTCTGCACTAGTAGGTGCCAAGGAAGTAAACAAGTTTCTTGACTAGTTTTACAAGGAGATTGACATTAGCAGGATGCAGATATTCAGTGCAGATATTCAGTTGGATGGTGATTTGATCCTGGGTAAAATGAATTTCCTTGGTCTTAAATCCATAATTCGGTGGTATTTTCTGAATCAAGACCCTTAAAGACATTAGAGTTTCAAGCAAGAAAATCAGTTATGGTCTAAAATTACAATAGATCCTGAAAAGGCTACTTTTTTAGAGTCTTCAGAGAGGGGTGGCATACAAATCTAATAAATTATTAATTATTATTATTATTATTATTATTATTAGATTCAAAATTTTGACGTCCACCCTCCTGGTCACATGGATGCAGGAATGGGCTTCTCTCTGGATGGGCGGAACGCAGTGGGGTAGCGAAAATGGAGCTCCACCCCAGAGCACCCAATTTGCACTGAAAGATGTTGAAAGAAAATGCAGGGCATCCTGCATAAGCCATGCCCACAGTGTGGTAGTAAAAATTTTTTGTTGCCCTTCACTGCTTGGATGCATTTTGGGTGCTTGACAGCCAGCCGACTTTAGGACCGTTTTCAACACCCCACGGGTCACGTATGATGCCATGTATGATGGTTTTGTTGGAAATCAACATTTATGTCTGTTTTACATCAAAAAGACACCTCTTAGTGTAGCAGTTGCCAACTGATGGTCTGCAAGAAAATTTTGGTAGTCTGCAGAATTTTTTATATTGCACTGAATCAGGGCTCCTCAAACTATGCCCCTGGGTGTTGCTGCAGAGGGTTTCCTTCTTTCGGGTCTTTTTGTACCGGATGGAGGGGGGCAGAAATTCCGATTTTGGGTCCACTTCGGCCTCCTGGTGTGGGGCTTTGGGTGAAGGCTGGAGGGAAGTACCGCTGGTGGAGAAGAGCCAGTGGGCCTAGTTCCAGTCGGACTGCATTATGGCCTGGAACTGGTTGACCATCGCAGTCCGTTGACCCTCCAGGCCCTTGCAGTCCCATAGGTCTTTCCTCTGCTTGGGAAGCCTATGTTCTTAGTCCTCAGCGACGTGCTTCTGTTGAGCCTCCTTCTTGGTCAGATCCAGTTTGAACAGAGCCAGTTGTTTTGCCAACTCATGGTGGCTGTTTAGCTCCAACAACTGCTTCCTGTGGGGCCCTATGGAACCCAGGTGGGCAGGAGAGGAGTGGCTGGAAGGGGAGGGGCAAGTAGAGGCTGGGGAGGTGCTCCTCGATGTGAGCGACATCAAGTTGGCCACACCCACTCAGTCACATGATCACCTATACACCCCCACCGAGCCGGTGATTAGACAGATCAGATTACAGATCACACCTCGAGGCTCGACTACTGTAACGCTCTCTACATGGGGCTACCTTTGAAAAGTGTTCGGAAACTTCAGATCGTGCAGAATGCAGCTGCGAGAGCAATTATGGGCTTCTCCAAGTATGCCCATATCACTCCAACACTCCGCAGTCTGCATTGGTTGCCGATCAGTTTCCGGTCACAATTCAAAGTGTTGGTTATGACCTATAAAGCCCTTCATGGCACCGGACCAGAATATCTCCGGGACCGCCTTCTGCCGCACGAAGCCCAGCGACCGGTTAGGTCCCACAGAGTTGGCCTTCTCCGGGTCCCGTCGACTAAACAATGTCATCTGGCGGGACCCAGGGGAAGAGCCTTCCCTGTGGGGGCCCCGACCCTCTGGAACCAGCTCCCCCCTGAGATTAGGATTGCCCCCACCCTCCCTGCCTTTCGTAAACTCCTTAAGACCCACCTCTGCCGTCAGGCATGGGGGAACTAAAACACCTCCCCCTTGCCCATGTTGTTTGTTGATTGATTGACTGTGTGCCTGTTTTTTATATATACTGTTTTTATGAGATTACTAATTTTAAATTGTAATTAGATTGGTGGGCATTGGATTTGGTATTATGTACTGTGCTGTTTTTTATTATTGTTGTGAGCCGCCCCGAGTTTGCGGAGAGGGGCGGCATATAAATCCAATAAATCTAATCTAATCTAATTAGTGGTGTGTGGAATTTTAAATTACGAATTTAGTGGTCCCTAAGATCCGAAAGATTGGTGACACTTGCCATAGTGGACTGAGTTTACTTTATGAGCGTAGTATTCACTTAACGTCCATAGCATTCTGTGGACAACCATTGGATTGATTTAACGACCACCCCATATATGTTGAAATAATCTTTCAGTTGTGGCGAGGGGGGCGTTTGCCCAGGTTCACCTGGTGCACCAGTTGCGGCCCTGCCTGGACAGGGAGTCACTACTCACAGTCACTCATGCCCTCATCACCTCGAGGCTCGACTACTGTAACGCTCTCTACATGGGGCTACCTTTGAAGAGTGTTCGGAAACTTCAGATCGTGCAGAAAGCAGCTGCGAGAGCAATCATGGGCTTCCCTAAATATGCCCATGTCACACCAACACTCCGCAGTCTGCATTGGTTGCCGATCAGTTTCCGGTCACAATTTAAAGTGTTGGTTATGACCTTTAAAGCCCTTCATGGCATTGGACCAGAATATCTCCGGGACCGCCTTCTGCCGCACAAATCCCAGCGACCAGTTAGGTCCCACAGAGTTGGCCTTCTCCGGGTCCCATCAACTAAACAATGTCGTCTGGCGGGACCCAGGGAAGAGCCTTCTCTGTGGCGGCCCCGACCCTCTGGAACCAACTCCCCCCCAGAGATCAGAATTGCCCCCACCCTCCTCACCTTTTGTAAGCTCCTTAAGACCCACCTCTGTCGTCAGGCATGGGGGAATTGAGATATTCCTTCCCCCCAGGCCTATACAATTTATGCATGGTATGTTTGTGTGTATGTTTGCTTTTTTAATAAGGGTTTTTATCTATTTTAAATATTAGGTTTGTCATACGCTGTTTTATTATTGTTGTTAGCCGCCCCGAGTCTACGGAGAGGGGCGGCATACAAATCAAATCAAATCAAATCAAATCAAATCAAATCGATAAATAAATAAATAATGGTCATAATAATGGTCATAATGTTCTATTAATGTTTGATCATAACATTTTACTTGGTCATAATGTTCTATTAATGTAATGATCATAACATTTTACTAATGTTCTACTTGCTAATAATGTTTTATTGACGTTCCAATTGATCGTAATTTTCAACATGTTCTCCTTGATCATAACGTTCTACTGATGCTCTAATAATCTACTTGATCACAATATTATGTTGATGTTCTACTTGATCACAATATTCTATTTATTTTCCACTTGATAGTAATTTTAAACTGATATTCTATTTTATTGAAATGTGTTTATTTATTTGTTATTTGGATTTGTATGCCCTCTCCGAAGACTCGTTACACTTGTAATGTTCTACTTGATCACAACATTCTGTTAATGTTCCACTGGATCACAATTTTCTGCTGTGTTCCAATTGATCATAATGTTTTACTGATGTCCTGCTTGATCATAACATTGTACTGATGCTCTACTGGGTCTTAATGTTCTACTGATATTCGAGATCACATTGTTCTACTGATTTTCTACACGATCTTAATGTCATTGAGAAAAATCCACGCTTGCTGTTTGATAGTTCTTCAGTCTTGTATCTTACCAAAGGTCATTTCTCCATCTGATTCTTCCCCAGAACCAAGAATACCTTTCAAGACAAAACTCCAAGATTTGGAAGTTCGGGAGAAGGACTCTGCGATCTTCTTGTGTGAAGTGCCCCATTCTGATGTGGAGACCACTTGGTTCAAAGAGGAGACCAGACTTCAACAGAATGACAAGTACAAGATTGAAGAAGATGGGCTATGCCGCAGGCTCACGGTCCAAAATGTCACCATGGATGATGACGCGGTCTACATTTGTGAGATGAAGGAAGGCAGCAGAACCATCGCTGAATTGAGCGTTCAAGGTAAGTAGCCCATCTGATTTTTCTCAGTAGGACTTCCTTCTATAGGTAGTCATCAACTTATGACTGGTCACTTAGCAATCATTTGAAACCATCTGTCCAAATTTTCAAGCCAGCATTACCACCACTAGAAATTCTGCGAGTTGACATTTACACATTTGAAAGATGCTCATATTAATAAAATTAATACACAGATCCTTGCAGTTACAACCAGTAATGGGCTGCTATCCCTGCTGGGGGGGACGACGACACTCTCAGTGGGGGTAGCGAGTTTATGCCCTATTTATTGAATACTTAATAGTTTTTTTATTGTCCTTCCTTCTCTAGTACCTTAGTACGATCCTTAATTACTTTTAAAATAGTAATTAAATAGTGTGTTTTTACCCATAAAGGCTTTAATCATTATAATCCTTATCTAGAACTGAACTTTTATAGCAATTAAAGAAAATTGAGCTACTTGCCTAATATGTTATCATACCGAACCTTGTGGATTCAGTACAAAACCTAAAAACATTACTCTGCTCCTCAACAAATAATACTGTCTATCTTTTGTCCTTTTTGTGGCTATTCAAATATTGTGACTTAATCAATTGAAAAAGAGTCCAGGCACCTATTTGAAAACTTATCTTGGTCGGTAAGCCACTCCCACCCAGTCACATGATCTTTAAGCCACCTCTGTCACATGATTGTCAAGCCACTCCCACCTGGTCATATGGCTGGCAAGCCACTCCTACCCGGTCACATGACCATGAAGCCACACCCACAAAATAAGCACACCCATAGTCTGGCAGCCCATCACTGGTTACAACCAACACAGTATCCCCATGGTCACATGATCAAAATTTGGACACTTGACCACCAGCCTGCATTTATAACATGAAGCATCCTGGGGTCAGGCGATCTCCATTCCTTCCCAGCCAGCTCCTGACAAACAAAGGGGGGGGGGGGCTGGATTCTCTTAATGACTGATTCTTTTAACAACCGTTAAGTGTTAATGGTTAACTGCAGTGATTCAATTAACAACTGTGGAGAAAAAAGGTTGCAAAACCATTCATGACTTGCCTCACAATCCTTTTGCTTAGCAGTGCAAATTCTGCTCCCAACAGTGGTCATAAGTCGAGGACTATCTGTTAAAACTTATTTAATAAATAAAATAATTAAAGGCAATTCAGCTGTGACCTGCTAACAATTTTTAAACAGAGATCAGGCTTCCTTAGTGGATAATTCTAAGGGTGAAATGCAAGGCCCCTGTTATCAGAGTTATCTGAGAGGGTCAATTCATGCCTGTTTGCATCAAAGGTCGAAGGAGGTCATCCGAGGAATTTCTGTAACCCGAGTTCAGATCATGCTGCTTGCCAAGCATTTGAGTGGATTGCAAACATATAACTTATATTGATGCCTTTGAACTCTGCAGTACATAATGGTAGTCTTTGGCAGTCTGTTTAGTGACCATTCGAACTTAAAACAGTCAAGAAGCCTTCCCTGGACCCAGCAGAATTAAAGAACTTTTATCCAGTCTCCAACCAACCTTTTGTAGAGAAAGTTGTTGAGAAGGAGGTGGCACTCCAGCTCCTATAGTTATTGGATGAAAGAGATTATTACCTGGACCGCTTTCAATCCGGCTTCAGGCCTGGCTACAGTATGGAAACTGCTTTGGTCGTGCGGATGGACAATCTCTGGCGAGCTCGAGATGGGGGTCATTCCTCAATCTTGGTGCTACTTGACGTCTCGGCTGCTTTTGATACCATTGACCATTGTATCCTTATGAGACAACTAAGAGAGTTGGGCCTAGGAGGCACCGTGTTACACTGATTCTCCTCCTATCTCTCTGGTTGATCTCAGTCGGTGTTAATAAGAGGAAAGAGGTCGACCCCTAGGTCCCTCCTTTGTGGGGTGCCTCAGGGCTCGGTCCTTTCTCCCCTCCTATATCTACATGAAACCACTGGGTGAGGCCATCCAACGATTCGGGTTGTGGTATCAGCAATATGCGGATGATACCCAGTTATATAGCTCCACCCCGCATCAATTCAGTGAAGCAGTGGATGTGATGTGCCAGTGCCTTGAGGTTGTGAGGGTCTAGATGGGAGTTAACAGGCTCAGACTCAACTCAGGCAAGATTAAGTAGCTCTGGATATTGCCTCCTAAAGACTATGTCAACAGTCCATCCTTGGCTCTTGGGAGGGAGAAATTGATTGATTGATTGGATTTACAAAACTTTTGCCAGACCCATCCTCGAATATAGCTCATCTACTTGGAATCCCTACCACATCTCGGACATTAATACCCTAGAAAATGTCCAAAGATACTTCACCAGAAGAGCCCTTCACTCCTCCATTCGAAACAGAATACCATATGAAACTAGATTTATAATCCTGGGTCTTGAAAGCTTAGAACTATGACGCCTCAAACATGATATAAGCATAGCCCATAAGATTATATGCTACAACGTCCTCCCTGTCAACGACTACTTCAGCTCCAACCACAACAACACACGAGCACATAACAAATTCAAATTTAATATTAACCACTCCAAACTTGACTGCAAAAACTACGACTTTAGTAATTGAGTTGTCGAAGCATGGAACTCTTTACTTGACTCTGTAGTGTAATCCCCTAACCCCCAAAATTTTACCCTTAGACTATCCACAGTCAACCTCTCCAGATTCCTTAGAGGTCTTTAAGGGACGTGCATAAGTTCACCAGCGTGCCTTCCGTCCCCTGTTCTAATGTCTCTCTCTCTCTCTTTTTTTTGGGTGGGGTGGGGTATAATTTTTTATTGTTTTTCCACACCTTACAAAGATTCAAATCCACATACCTTGAATTAAAATACAATACAATATAATATCAAATGCAAATTTCTTAATCCAATTTTCCTACTTATTTATCCAATTTATTTTGGTACATATCATCCTGTGCTACCTCCTTTTCAAATACTATCATCCGGATTTCAGATATTATTCTTCGCCTTCATTTGAGTTCAAAGTGCTATTAGCTATCTAAATTTCTCTTGGCTATTTGCTGTTTTTCAAAACTATGCCGTGGTGCTTAAGTCCATTTCTTGCATTCTTACTTAACTCATTCCTGCTTTTTAAACCCTCATGTTATCTTAGCTGCCCTTAACAAAAGTAATTTCCAAATTTAAATTTCTTTAAATTTCAGGAAGGAAAGAGAAAAAAAATACCATTCACATCATGTCTTAATCTAATTATAACAATATCAATATGCATAGGAGGAAGGGTTATTATTAAAAATTTAAAAAGTATTTCCTATTCACTTCATTCCTTTCATTTCTTTCATTATACCAATATATCATTTCTGCTGAATTTAAACATGCCTGGGATAAACATATATCCATCCTAAGATAAAATACAGAAAATAGTATAAGGGCAGACTAGATGGACCATGAGGTCTTTTTCTGCCGTCAGACTTCTATGTTTCTATGTTTCTATGCTTTAACAGATCAAAATCATTATATATCCTAATGTCTCTCTTATATGTATGTTCATGTTTATGAATCCTATTATTCCCAATGATTGTTTCTTCCATATTATTCCTAACGTCCTATCTTAGAAACATAGAAACATAGAAGACTGACGACAGAAAAAGACCTCATGATCCATCTAGTCTGCCCTTTTTTTTGTATTTTATCTTAGGATGGATATATGTTTATCCCAGGCATGTTTAAATTCAGTTACTGTGGATTTACCAACCACATCTGCTGGAAGTTTGTTCCAAGGATCTGCTACTCTTTCAGTAAAATAATATTTTCTTCTGTTGCTTTTGATCTTTCCCCCAACTAACTTCAGATTGTGTCCCCTTGTTCTTGCGTTCACTTTCCTATTAAAAACACTTCCCTCCTGAACCTTATTTAACCCTTTGACATATTTAAATATTTCGATCATGTCCCCACTTTTCCTTCTGTCCTCCAGACTATACAGATGGAGTTCATGAAGTCTTTTCTGATACGTTTTATGCTTAAAACCTTCCACCATTCTTGTAGCCCGTCTTTGGACCCGTTCAATTTTGTCAACATCTTTTTGCAGGTGAGGTCTCCAGAACTGGACACAGTATTATTCCAAATGTGGTCTCACCAGCGCTCTATATAAGGGGATCACAATCTCCCTCTTCCTGCTTGTTATACCTCTAGCTATGCAGCCAAGCATCCTACTTGCTTTTCCTACCGCCCGACCACACTGCTCACCCATTTTGAGACTATCAGAAATCACTACCCCTAAATCCTTCTCTTCTGAAGTTTTTGCTAGCACAGAACTGCCAATACAATACTCTGATTGAGGATTCCTTTTCCCCAAGTGCATTATTTTACATTTGGAAACATTAAACTGCAGTTTCCATTGCTTTGACCATTTATCTAGTAAAGCTAAATAATTTACCATATTACAGACGCCTGTGATCCATCTTCCTATTACTGTATTTTACTATGATTATATCCTCTGTCTTTGACAAAATAAATAAATAAAAATAAAACAAACAAATAAAACTAGACCAGCTAGAAGGGCCTTTTCACAAATGCGTCTTGTGAACCAACTACAACCTACTTGGATCGAGAGGCATTCCTTTCAGTCAATCCCGTGTCACCTCATGATTAGATTATTGCAACACACTCTCCATGGGGCTACCCTTGAAGAGTGCTCGGAGACTACATCTGGTTAGGAATGCAGCGGTGTGAGTTATTGTGGGTGCACCCCCATTACACCAATTCTCCATTAGCTACATTGGCTCCCCATTGGTCTCAGGCGCTATTCATGGTGTTGGTCATTACCTTTATTTTTATTTTTATTGATTTTATTTAACATACAAACATTTAAACACCATACAAACAACATTAAACATTTACAATTTCCTATATGCATAAAAAGTTTATCTTTTACAATTCTATTTACTATGCATTTTTTAAAAATTTCTACCCCATTGTAGAATTTCTCCCACACTCTGTAATAGTCCTTATTTTGTTGGTTTTGTATCTCATATGTTAATTTGCTAAATTTGGCGCAGTCTAACATTTTTTTAATCACCATTTCTTCGTTTGGGGTCTTTTCTTGCTTCCATACTTGTGCAAATGCTAATCTTGCAGCTGTGAGTATGTGATTTATTAAGTAATAATTTTCTTTACTATGTTTGCCTGTAATTATTCCTAATAAGTACATTTCTGGTCATTATCTTTAAAGCCTTACATGACTTAGGGCAGGGGTCCCCAACCACCGGGCCGCGGACCAGTACCGGGCCGCGGGGCATGTTGCACCGGTCCGTGGAGTCAGCAGCTGCTGGCCCTCATGCCGCCACCCCCTCCCTCCAGCGCTTCGCCTCCCGCCGGGCAAGAGGCCTCGGGAGGCAGGTTCTGCCGGCCACAGGACGATGGATGGGACAGAGGGGCGGGAAGGACCGAGAGGCTCAAGCCTCTTTTGGCTTCTGCTGCGGGGCGCTTTTGCGTTTTTGGCTGGGGGGAGGCAGGAGGGCCAGCCTGACCCCCTCTCTCCAGCGCTTAGCTCCCGCTGGGCAAGAGGGCTTGGGAGGCAGGTTCTGCCGGCCACAGGACAATGGCGGGAAAGAGGGGCGGGGAGGACCAGCACCCCCATGCTTAATCCCGCCCCCAACCACGCCCCTTTCCGCCCCCACTGGGCCATAGAAAAATTGTCTTGCTGAAACTGGTCCCTGGTGGAAAAAACGTTGGGGACCACTGACTTAGGGCGAAGTTATCTTCGAGACACCTTCTCCCACACAACGTCCAGCGACTGGTGAGATCCCACAGGGTTTGGCCTTCTCCGGGTCCTGTCAGCTAAACAGGGCTCAGCTGCCATTAAGTCCAGGATTGCCTGGACATGTTGGTCCACTTTACAAGCCAGGGTTTGCTCTTGACCAGTCCATCTCTGTGTTTCCTGCTGGGTGGCATCGCCCACCAGTTTCACAAAATGCAAGCTGCAAAAACCCATTTGTGAAGATGCAAAAAGGGCAAAATATTTGGGTTTTCTGTGGCTGGTTTATTTGGGTAGGATCTTGTGGGTTCCTATCCAAATTATTTTTGAGATCCACCAAGGCTGACGATGGACTGTTCCCAGCTCTGAGGTTTAATCGCAGTGCACTGGAAACAAAAATAATGCAATAAATTCATTATATGTTTCCCTCCACTGTGAGTATGTTACGACATGTTAATTTAATAGGGGACTTCTGTAGTGAGCCAGAACAAACAGTTATAGTTGATTGATGGGGGAGGGCTGGCTCCAGCCTGAGGCAATCTGCACTGTGATTGGTTGCTATGGGTGATCAGGAGGAGTTTCCATTTCCCCCGCCTTTTTCTTTCTGTGTGCTCTGCAATTTAACTCATGATGCTCCTGTATGTGTGTGTGTATATGCATATGCATATGTGTATATGTATATGTATATGTAGATAGATAAAGAAACAATAGGCATAATGATCTCTGGAACATTTTAAACATTTATTTAAAATTACTAAAAAAACTATTGCTTCTTTATAACTATAGCTGGAATTGGACAAACTAATCGAAGAATAAACGCACGCATTGCAGAACATAAAAGTGCAGTCAAAAAAGAAGAAAAAACTCCCTCCCTTTTCTAGCACATTAAAAAAACAGGACATGAAATTGACTTCGAAAAAACTAAATTAATCTCCAAAACAGAACACCTATACAAAAGAATAATCACGGAAGCCATAGAAATAGAAAAACACCCCCTCAATATGAATAAACATGATGACACGTCCTGCCAACTGAACTTTGAAAGCCAGCCCTAGCCAAAAAAACGTATCACAATCATCACCAAGTCAATCATTTAACTAAATGATTAGGTTATGACCTTTAAAGCCCTTCATGGCATCGGACCAGAATATCTCCGAGACCGCCTCCTGCCGCACGAATCCCAGCGACCGATTAGGTCCCACAGAGTGGGCCTTCTCCGGGTCCCGTCAACTAAACAATGTCGGTTGGCGGGCCCCAGGGGAAGAGCCTTCTCTGTGGCGGCCCCGACCCTCTGGAACCAACTCCCCCCGGAGATTAGGACTGCCCCTACTCTTCCTGCCTTCCGTAAACTCCTTAAAACCCACCTTTGCCGTCAGGCATGGGGGAACTGAAACATCTCCCCCTGGGCACGTTTAATTTATGCATGGTATGTCTGTGTGTGTGACTGTTAGCATATGGGGTTTTTTAAATATTTAAATATTTTAAATTTATCTGATTGCTTATGATTTGTTTTTTACATGTTGTGAGCCGCCCCGAGTCTTCGGAGAGGGGCGGCATACAAATCTAAGTAATAAATAAATAAATAAATAAATAAATAAATGTGATTCCACCAACCAATCAAATCATTAAAACATAGCCACCCAATCTACTTGCAACATTTAAATCAAATCTCCACCCCCACCACCAATGTTCCCTCTAATTTTTTTTCAGTGTGGGCGGAAAAGTATAGTGTCTGAGCGGCATTCCCTTTGGGAGTGGGCGGCATAGAAGTATTAATTAATAAATCAATAAATCAATAAATCAATAAATCAATAAATCAATAAATCAATAAATCAATAAATCAATAAATCAATAAATCAATAAATCAATAAATCAATAAATCAATAAATCAATAAATCAATAAATCAATAAATCAATAAATCAATAAATCAATAAATCAATAAATCAATAAATTAATAAGAAAAAATTCCCTTCTTTTTTATGAAAAGAAATTAATAATAAAACAAAACCAAAATCCAATTATCCATTCAGCTCTCTCTCCCTCTCCCTCTGTGTTTGTCTGTCTATTTCTATCCATCATTATCCCTTTTTCTTTCTCTCCCTCTCTCTGTTTCTTTCTCTCTCTCTCTAATATAGTATCTATTATCAGATACATGATCTATATCATTCCTCCCTCTCTCTCTTTAGCATCAATATAACATCAGATAGATGATCTATATATTCATCATATGTATTTATCATCTCTCTATCTCTCTTTCTATCTCTCCCCTTCCTTCCTTCCTTCCTTCCTTCCTTCCTTCCTTCCTTCCTTCCTTCCTTCCTTCCTTCCTTCCTGACTTCCTTCCTTCCTGACTTTGCACATGTCTGTTTAATTATCTATCTGTGTCTATCCCCCTTCATATCCATCTATATCTGTATATACATGCCTATAGTATTTCTAAGCATGGAATTTTTAATGCGAGTGCGCTGTCAAGTCTTAATGTCAAGTCTTTATTTATCAATGCAGGCAACATTATCAAGAAACTGCCAAGGAAAACAGCTGTCAGTATAAAAGACACTGCGGTGTTCTGCGTGGAACTGGAACAGAAGTGCAAGAACCTCCGATGGTTGAAGAATAAGGAAGAATTAAAACCCAGCAGTCGCATTTCAATCTCCTCCACAGATAGAGAATACACCATGATCATCCGGGATTGTCAAATGGAAGATGGAGGAGAAATTGTCTTTGTGGCTGATGAATGCAGAACTTCCACACAATTTACTGTCTCTGGTGAGAGTAATTTTTTTTCCTTACACTTATGAGGGATTTATATATGAACCGGAGTGGCGCAGCAGGTAGAGTGCAGTACTGCAGGCCACTGAAGCTGACTGTAGATCTGCAGGTCAGCGGTTCAAATCTCATCACCGGCTCAAGGTTGACTCAGCCTTCCATCCTTCCGAGGTGGGTCAAATGAGGACCCGGATTGTGGGGGGCATAGGCTGGCTCGGTTAAAAAGTGCTATTGCTAACATGTTGTAAGTCGCCCTGAGTCTAAGGAGAAGGGCAGCATAAAAATCGGAAAAATAAAATAAATAAATAAATAAATTTGTTCCTCCATATGTGTTCCTTAGAAATTACAGGCTTCTTCTGAAGATATTATACGCTTAATGGTCTGTAAGTACAGACCATTAAGCCTTGACTTAGGACCACAATTGAGTTTTGCTCATAGATAGAAAGATAGTTAGATGATAAGGAAATGGTACATAGAGATAGATAGATGATAAATAATATATTATAGATAGACGATAGATAGATGATAGATGGCGATAGATGATCTATCTATCTATCTATCTATCTATCTATCTATCTATCTATCTATCTATCTATCTATCTATCTATCTATCTACCCCCCTCTCATCTAGGCAGACAGACAGACACTAGCTAGATGACAGATATAAAGTGCATTCAGAAAATATTCAGATTTCCTTTACTTTTGTCAATTTTGTTGTGCTGCAGCTTGATTCTACATTTGTTGAAATTTACATACATTTCTAAAATTAGGTTTTCGTTTTGTCATTCTGGGGTACTAAGGGTAGATTAATGAGGAAAAAAGAAATTTCAACAACTATAGAATCAGGCTGCAGCATAACAAAATTGACAAAAGTGAAGGGGGTCTGAATACTTCATGAATGCATTGTAGAGAAACAGATAGACATGTAAGCAGATAATAGGTAGATAGCTAGGTAGTGAGAGAGAGAAAGAGAGGTGGAGGGAGGGGAGTGGGGGTTTTTTTGTGTGTGTAGAAAGATAAGAGTTTTGTCACATGGAAATTCTTGTCTCAATTGTGGTCTTGACTAGAATATAAGAACATAAGAAGAGCCATTCTGAATCAGGCCAAAGCCTATCGAGTCCAGCATTCTGTGTCACATAGTGGCCCCCCAATTGTCCATGGGGATCTTGAGCAGAAAGAGAAGGCAAGACCCTCCCTTTCCCCTGACCCCAAACAAATGGGACCCAAAGGAACCCTGCCTTCCTCAACCATCATAGAGGTGGCACTTGGACATCCGTTTCAGTAGCCACCTGTACACTTGGCATCCATGAATCTGTCCAATCCTGCCTTGAAGCTCCCCAGGCTGACAGCTGTCACGACCTCTTCTGGAAGTGAATTCCATCAACCAAGGACCCTCTGGGTGAAGAGATATTTCCCTTTATTTGCCCTCACTTTCTTACCTGTGAGCTTTAGGGAGGGCCCCCTCGTCCTAGTATTGTGTGATAGAGAAAATAATGTTTCTCTATCCACCTTTTCTATCCCATGCATGATTTTATACACTTCGATCAAGTCACCCCTTAAACGCCGTCTTTCAAGGCTGAAGAGACCAAGGCGTTGCAAGTTGGTGTATGCAATTGTGTTGGGTCTACTACAAGTGTCCAGATCCCCAGGTAAAAAATCTGGCATGGTCTTACCTGACCGTACCTAGTAGAAACCTTTACAGGTTGCCACAAAAGATGATGATGATGATGATGATGATTATTATTATTATTAATTAGATTTGTATGCCGCCCCTCTCCGAAGACTCTTGGATTCTTGGAAGCTAAGAAGTTTTTTTATATATATTATTTTCCTGCAACCGCTGGTCATCTGGAGTGGTGTTATTCTTTAATGAGCTTAATATTAGCAATAGCACTTATATACCGCTATAGAAGAACAACAAAGCCTATTACAATGCCATCAAATCTTGGGAGCCAAGATTGACCCCTCAAACCCAAAACCTGGTTGAAAAGGTTCTTAGGATCAGGCGGGGTCAATTATCCAGATCAGTGGCTCAGCCAAACCACAGAGAAACACAAGTCAGCCCTGTAGTGATGAAGTCATTTGACCCAAACTTGATACCCAGAACATGCTTGAAAATCCTAAGTGGAACACAACATCAGTCAATTGCCACTGATTTCTTGCACTCAAGAAACATGTCACTTACCATTCACCCTTAAAATAAGACACAGTACAATGATATTCAAGAAGTCCTTGTCATATGACCACAGTAGAGCCCAAAATTTCTGTTGTTAAGCAAGACAGTTAAGTGAGTTTTAACAATTTACAACAATTAGCATACCATTCATGGCCGGATCTCGCCTATGTCTACACGTATTTGACAAAATATATAAATAAATAAAATAAAAATAAAATAAATGCTCTCCATTTCTCCTTATATTAGACAAACCATGTTTATCAATGCCCAATTTTAAGGAATGTACAGTAGGTAGTCTTTGACTTACAATAGTTCACTTAGTGACTAGTCAAAGTTGCAAGAGCACTGAAAAAGTGACTTATGACTGTTTTTTTGTACACTTATGACCATTGCAGAATCCCCACAGTTATGTGATCAAAATTTGGGTTGCTTGGCAACGTACTCATATTTATGACAGTCGCAGTGTTCCAGAATCATACGATCCTCCTTTTGCAAACCTTCTGACTAAGTTAACAACCACATAGTTTTGCTTAACAATTGTGGCAAGAAAGGTCATCAAAAGGCGCAAAACTCACTGAATATTTTAAATGTTTTAAGGATAGGTAGAAAATGACAGCATGTTTCTTGTGTGCATGAAATTAACAGTGGTTGACTGGTTGATCCTTACCTTCTGCTTGGGATATTCAAGCATGTTCTGGGGATCGAGTTAGATCAATATGGGGCAGATGCTGCCTTGGTGTTTTCTTATTTCATTTTATTTTTATTTATTTTATTTATTTATTTGTCCAATAATACACAATACATATTGAAAAGAATAGACATGTAGTAATATATATTAAGAAAAGGATAGAAAAGATATAAAAATAGAGGAGAAGATATATGAAAGGAAGAAAAGATATATGAGATAAAGGAGAGACAATTGGACAGGGGACGGAAGGCACACTAGTGCACTTAGGTATGCCCCTTACTGACCTCTTAGGAACCTGGAGAGGCCAATCGTGGATAGTCTAAGGGAAAAATGTTGGGGGTTAGGGGTTGACACTACGGAGTCCGATAATGAGTTCCACATTTCGACAATTCAGTTGTTAAAGTCATAAATTTTACAGTCAAGTTTGGAGCGGTTAACATTAAGTTTGAATCTGTTGCATGCTCTTGTGTTGTTGCGGTTGAAGCTGAAGTTTATCTATCTATCTATCTATCTAGCTATTTATTAGGTTTGTATTTGTAAGTAGTCATTGACAGGCAGGACGTTGCAGCATATGATCTTGTGGGCAATACTTAGATCGTATTTTAGGCGTCGTAGTTCTAAGCTTTCTAGACCCAGGATTGTTAGTCTATTTTCATAGGGTATTCTGTTTCGAGTGGAGGAGTGAAGGGCTCTTCTGGTGAAGTATCTTTGTACGTTTTAGAGGGTGTTGATATCCGAGATGCGGTATGGATTCCAGACAGATGAGCTGTATTCAAGGATGGGTCTGGCAAAGGTTTTGTAGGCTCTGGTGTTTTAAATGTGCCGTTGATCTGAATAACTGACCCTGCCTGATTCTAATAATGTTTTAAACTTAAGGTTTCTTAAGAGCTTGATGGTTTTCTTGAAGACATTTCACGATCCAACTAGGTAACATCACCAGTCATGATGAAGGGAATGGGTTTTGCTCTCTATTTATACACAGTGTAAACTTCATTCCGTCTAGCACAGATGATGTTACCTGTCTGAAACCCACACTGAATTTCGGACATCAACACCCTAGAAAAGGTCCAACGATACTTCACCAGAAGAGCCCTTCACTCCACCACTCGAAACAGAATACCCTACGAAACTAGACTTACAATCCTGGGTCTAGAAAGCTTAGAACTACGATGCCTTAAACATGATCTAAGTATTGCCCACAAGATCATATGCTGCAATATCCTGCCTGTTAACAACTACTTCAGCTTCAACCGCAATAACACAAGAGCACGCAACAGGTTCAAACTTAATATCAACCGCTCCAAACTTGACTGTAAAAAATATGACTTTAGCAATTGAGTTGTTGAAGCGTGGAACTCATTACCGGACTCCGTGGTGTCAACCCCCAACATTTTTCCCTTAGACTTTCCACAGTTGACCTCTCCAGATTCCTTAGAGGTCAGTAAGGGGCGAGCATAAGTGCACTAGTGTGCCTTCCGTCCCCGTCCAATTGTCTCTCCTATATTTTATATATCTTTTCTCCCATCCATATATCCTTCCTCTACTCTTCATTGATGTATTCTATTCTCATATCTCTTCTTCTATCCCTTCCCTGATATTTACTACTACACGTTTTTATTCTCCTTAATTTTCAATTTGTATTGGACAAAACAAACAAATAAATAAATAGATAAATAGATAAATAGATAGATAGATAGATAGATAGATAAATAGATAGATAGATAGATAGATAAATAGATAGATAGATAGATAGATAAATAGATAGATAGATAGATAGATAGATAAATAGATAGATAGATAGATAGATAGATAGATAAATAGATAGATAGATAGATAAATAGATAGATAGATAGATAGATAGATAAATAGATAGATAGATAGATAGATAGATAAATAGATAAATAGATAGATAGATAGATAGATAGATAAATAGATAGATAGATAGATAGATAAATAGATAGATAGATAGATAGATAGATAAATAGATAGATAGATAGATAGATAGATAGATAAATAGATAGATAGATAGATAGATAGATAGATAAATAGATAGATAGATAGATAGATAGATAGATAGATAGATAGATAGATAGATAGATAGATAGATAGATAGTTGGGTCATGAAAAGTCTGCAGGAAAACAATCAAGTTCAGAGTGTTGAATATTAAGTGTATTGCCTCAGAGTATTGCCATGTAAACTGTCTCTAGGCAGACTATGTAAATAGGTTGCGCCTGATTGGCTGCGGCGCTGACAGCTCGCGTTTGAGCGGGAACTTTGTGTATAAATAGAGCCGGTTTTGCCGGCTCCAGCTGAGACGCGTTCCAGCTGGTAGTCACTTCTAAAGAGCTGAGAAATAAAGCGAACCGTCTCTTTACGTGCTGTCTCGAGTCACTTCACCTGGCGACGACGGAAGAACGAGCCTGCGCCTGCCGCAATGGATCCCTTGCCGGTCGGGAGAGCTCCAGACTACTTCAACCCGGAGAAGACAACATGGGACGCTTATCTAGCGAAGTTCGAAGTGTTCCTCGAGGCTGCGGGCATGAGAAACGCCGATGCCGATCGGAAGAGAGCAATCTTCTTAAACTACTGCGGCACAGAAATGTTCGATCTCGCCCAGACGTTGACCGACCCGACTCCGGTGAATTCCGTTTCCTGGGACTCCCTGAAGACAAAGCTCTCCGACCATTTCAAACCGACAAAGCCGCCGATCGTCTACCGCCACCAGTTCTCCAGAATGGGACAACTTGAAGGAGAGTCTATCAACCAATACGCGACACGCCTCAGAGCCGTGCTGTCAAAGTGCCGGTTTGAAAACCCGGAAGCGCGCTTAATTGACGCCCTCATCTTCGGGATGAAAAACTCTACGGTGAGAAACAAGCTCCTGACCGAAGAGGAGCCTTCACTTCAAAACGTAATAAAACTCGCCCAGACAGCTGAAGTCGCTGAAGCAGCTGCTCGAGAACTCAAGCAAAACGATAAACAGGAAGTCGTGGCTCACATCTATTCGCCTCCTCAACAAGCCAACTCTCCTCCCGAAGCAATTACACCTCCACACCCCGAAGACGACTGCTTCCTAATCCGACAAGACCACCTCCAAGCTTCGAGATCTCCACGTCAAATTCTTCCCTGTTCCGGGTGCCGCGGCAACCATCCCCGCCATCAATGCCCCTTCCGGGACGCCGATTGCCGCCGTTGCGGCCGCCGTGGGCACATTGCGGCCGCTTGCAGAGCCCCAACTCCTGAGGACACCTTCTCCTCTACAAGGGCTGCCAGATTCAACAACCAAACCCGAGGGAATAGAGGCTTCCGTTCTTTCGGCCGAAACAAGCACTCAAACTATAACCGCGACTACATAAGAGGTACTCAAAACATCACTATTAATACGGTAACCACCAACAAAACTAAAATTAACATTTCTTTGCTGTTAAATGCTAAACCATGCCAGATGGAACTGGACACTGGTTCTCGTTATAGCATTATGCCTTGGTCAAAGGTTAAACTGTATATGCCTCATGTTAACAAACATAACTTAATGCATTCTGATTTACGTATTAAGGATTTTCAAGGGCAATTAATTCCTGTTTTAGGCATTGTAAATGTACCAATTGTATACAAATGTTTTAAGGGTGACCTTCCATTACTAATTGTGTCAGGGCAAACTCATTCCCTTTTAGGCTTAGATTGGATGGACCCATTGGGAATAGGGATTTCTGGAATCCACACAATTACACATTCTGACAATCCGGATTTTGTCAAGGAATTTCCAAATGTATTCAGTCCAACTCTAGGGACTTATAAAGGGCCACCTATATCTTTCTCACTAGACCCTAAGGTGCCTCCAATCCGGCTCAAAGCACGGAGAGTCCCTCTACCTCTGTTACCCAAACTAGATATTGAGTTAGACAAACTCATCCATCAGGGTATTTTAGTGCCAATTGATCAAGCGGCCTGGGAAACACCAATTGTCACTGCCCTCAAACCAGATGGCTCGTTACGTGTGTGCGCAGATTACAAGTCAACCCTGAACAGAGCCTTACAACAACACCCATACCCCATACCTGTTGTGCAACACTTACTGCATTCCTTGGGGGAGGGGAAGGTGTTTGCAAAGATTGACCTGGCCCAGGCTTACCTACAGCTTCCCGTAGACGAACCTACATCATATTTCCAAACCATTGTCACCCATAGGGGAGCGTTCCGATGCACACGATTACAATTTGGGGTTAGTGTAGCCCCGGGGATATTCCAGAGTTTGATGGAACGCCTCCTCACTGGAATAGGAGGAACTATACCATACTTTGATGACATTTTAATTTCTGGGAAGGATCAGGCCCAATTAAATGCTAGAATAAGACAAGTGCTAACTAGGCTACAGGACAAAGGCCTTAGGGTTAAACCAGGGAAATGTGTATGGGGAACCAGCAGTGTTAATTTTCTGGGATACACTATTGATGGCGAAGGGATTCATCCCACTAGCGAGAAAGTTTGGGCAATACAAAACGCTCCCGAGCCAAAAACTAAGTCTGAATTACAAGCCTTTTTGGGATTACTTAATTTTTACTCTGTTTTTTTGAGGCAGAAGGCCACAGCAGCGGAACCCCTCCACCGGCTGCTTCAGAAGGAAGTTCCCTGGCAATGGGGGAAAACTGAGAGTGAAGCATTTACCCGAATAAAAAGTCTATTAACGTCCAAAAGCGTAGTGGTACAGTACAGTTCATTACTTCCCCTACGTCTTACGTGCGATGCTTCCCCTTACGGGGTGGGTAGTGTACTGGCTCATGTACTGCCTAACGGTACAGAGGCCCCTATCGCATTTTTCTCCAGGACCCTGTCTAGCACAGAAAGGAACTACAGTCAGCTAGACAAGGAGGCGTTAGCATTAGTCTCAGGAGTAAAGAAATTCCACAATTACATTTTTGGTCGAAAATTCCAATTAGTAACAGATCACAAACCCTTGTTAGGCCTTCTAGCCCCAGACAGACCAACTCCACCTTTTATGTCCCCCCGCTTACTAAGGTGGGGAATATTCTTGGCAGGATATCAATATGAACTAATTCATAAGGGAGGAACAACCATCAACCATGCGGATGGCCTTAGCAGATGCCCCATTCCCGACTTAGTAGAGGATCCTGCCCCATCCGCTGATGTCTTATTAATAGAGTTGGCTGATAACCCAATGACTACTGCCAAGGAGGTAGCCGAACATACAGCTAAAGACCCCATTCTCATTAAAGTAGTGAATTGTGTTCTCAAAGGGTGGAATAATGAAACCGTGGGGACAGACTTGTCTGAATTTAAAAGTAAAAGGTTAGAACTCTCTGTTATTAAGGGTTGCTTGTTATGGGGCGACCGGGTTGTAATTCCTGAAACTCTGAAATCTAAGGTTTTAACCATGCTACATGTAGGCCATCCAGGCATCGTGAGGATGAAGGGGTTAGCAAGGGGCCATTTCTGGTGGCCAGGGCTTGATGGCCACATTGAGAGTTGGGTGTCAAAGTGTGACCCTTGCCAGGAGTCACGGCCTAAACCCCCAAAAACAACCCCTATGGACTGGGAGCCACCCCAGGGCCCGTGGTCTAGGCTGCATATAGATTTTGCTGGTCCCATTGATTCTAAATATTTTCTAATTGTTGTAGACGCATATTCTAAGTGGGTCGAAATAATATTAATGCATAATATCACCACATGCTCTACTATTAAAGCGTTACGCCACCTTTTTGCCACGCATGGCTACCCAGATGTGTTGGTTTCCGACAATGGGCCCCAACTGACAGCCAGACAGTTTGAACTCTTCCTGGATCAGTTAGGGGTAAGGCATGCCCTCATTTCTCCTTTTTCGCCATGGGCGAACGGATTGGCAGAGAGATACGTAAGAGTTGCCAAGGAAGCATTGAGGAGGGCTGGCCCTGGGGAGGTGCAAGAGCACCTTGATGAATTTTTATTGGCACAACATATGACTCCAAATTCAAGAACAAATAGAAGCCCAGCAGAGGTTTTAATGGGCAGGAAGCTCAGATCAACCTTGGACAGATTAAATCCTGTATATTGTACA
Organism: Erythrolamprus reginae; assembly: GCF_031021105.1. Classification (NCBI taxonomy): domain Eukaryota; kingdom Metazoa; phylum Chordata; class Lepidosauria; order Squamata; family Dipsadidae; genus Erythrolamprus; species Erythrolamprus reginae. The sequence continues at coordinate 3,761,517 of NC_091963.1, forward strand.
AAGAATTATGTAAATAATAATGTTAGTAATGTTGAGAGAAATATGTATATGGGGCAATGTGTATTCGCAAGGAATTTCGATGGGGGCCCAAAGTGGTTGAAGGGCACTGTTATTCAACAAAAGGCTCCAAAAACTTATTTGATTTCTTTGAACGATGGCCGAGTATGGACTAGGCACATCGATCATTTGAGAGGGTGCCAAGACACTGGGCCAAATGCTACCGTTAACCCGCTGATTGCACACGCAGGCCCACCGATGGAAACCAACGCAACGCCAACATGGACAGACTTAAATCTGGACTCACCCATCCGAAGCCGCTCGGCCAGCCTCCCGGAATCATCCTCGTCAACGGAGGTCGGAGATGTGCCAGCCCACTCAACTCTGGGCCTCGGAGTGCAACCAGGGCCTTCGGAGTCCAGAGGAGGTACCAGCGAATCGACCTCCTTCCATGCCTGCGACGAAGGACTAACTGAATTGCGCAGGTCCACAAGAAAC
>NC_091963.1:3767011-3782011 GCF_031021105.1 Erythrolamprus reginae
TCAACCTTCATGAGAAGTTTGAGCTGGTTTGCGAGGTGTCCTCGGCTACTGATGCGGTCTTGTGGAGAAAGGGGAAGAAGGACATCAAGCCAGACCAAAGGGTGACATATTCCGTTCAGGGAAAACAGCGAAAACTTATTGTCCAAAATGCCATCAAGGAAGACGAAGGGCTTTATACCTGCGAGTCAAAAGATGACCGACTAGCCTTCCAGGTAGAGGTCAAAGGTAAGAAATGGTCCAAACGCTTTCTTTCAAATATGTCTGTATAGGTATTTGTTTTTTATTTATTTATTGTTAGAGTTGGAAGGGACCATGCGGGTCATCAAGTCCAACCCCCTGCCTAAGCAGGAACCCTATAGCATCCCAGCCAAATGGCAGTCCAATTTCCTCTTTAAAATGTCCAGAGTATTGGAGTTCACAACGTCCGCTGGTAGGTTGTTCCACTGGTTGATCGTTCTGACCATCAGGAAGTTCTTCCTTATTTCCAGGTTGAATCTCTCCTTGGTCAGCTTCCAGCCGTTGTTCCTCATCCGGCCCTCCGGTGCTCTGGAGAATAAAGTGATCCCCTCCTCTCTGTGGCAACCCCTCGTATACCTGTAGACTGCTATCATGTCCGCTCTGGCCCTCCTTTTCTCTAGGCTATCCATGCCCAGTTCCCGAAGTCTCTCTTCGTAAGTCTTGGTTTCTAGACCCCTGATCATTTTGGTTGCTCTTTTCTGCACCTTCTCCAGAGTTTCAACGTCTCTTTTGAAGTGTAGTGACCAGAACTGAACACAGTACTCCAGGTGTGGTCTGACCAGGGTTTAGTAGAGTGGTATTAAGACTTCCCTGGTCTTGGAGTGTATTCCCCTGTTGATGCAGCTTAGGATTGTATTGGCTTTTTTGGCCGCTGCTGCACATTGTTGGCTCATGTTTAGTTGATTATCCACCAAGACTCCGAGGTCTCTTTCGCAGTCACTACTGCTTAGAGGGGTTTCTCCCAGGCTATAATGGGTTCTCATACTACAGCATGCGGCCCGCCGAAGCCATTAATTTGGCTTGCGTCGGACCATGAGTCTGCCCTGCCCACATTGCCACACCCACCCTTCAGCTGAGCACAGGAGTTAGCCTTCACGAGCCCTGTGGGCTGGAACTGAAATTCCACAATTTTGGCCTCCAGAAATGTTCATACAGCTAGTTGAGTCTTGATTGACACACTCATCTGATTTATTTCCTCTATTTATTTATTTATTTATTTATTTATTTATTTATTTATGTATGTATGTATGTATGTATGTATGTATGTATGTATGTATGTATTCATTCATTCATTCATTCATTCATTCATTCATTCATTCATTCATTCATTCATTCATTCATTCATTCGATTTCTATGCCGCCCTTCTGCTTAGACTCAGGGCGGCTTACAACATGTTAGCAATGGCACTTTTTAACAGAGCTAAGCTATTGCCCCCACAATCCGGGTCCTCATTTCACCCAATTCGGAAGGATGGAAGGCTGAGTCAACCTTGAGCCGGTGATGAGATTTGAACCGCTGACCTTCAGATCTGCTGTCAGCTTCAGTGGCCTGCAGTACAGCACTCTACCTGTTGCGCCACCCCCAGCTCTATGAGCATCAGGTTCCACTGGAAGAACTCTAGGGTCCCTTCCAACTTTGATTTTCTGTTATTTCTCAACACAGAGCCTGCAGAGGTCTTTTTTGACAAGGATAAAGTCCAGAAAGAAATCAGAGCTTTTCTTTCCGAAAACGCCTTTCTCAGCTGCGAAGTGGCCCAGCCCACAATGGAAGTGAGATGGTTCAAGGATGGGAAGCTCATCACTCCAAGCAAGAAATTCAAGATTGAAACAGAAGGAAAATCTCGCTGGCTGATTATCAGACAAGTTGACAGGAAGGATGGGGGTCAATACACCTGCGAAGCAGATGGCCAGAAATTGGCCTTCAAAGTGATTGTAACAGGTAAAAATCTTGATTCTCCTATGATACTGTTAAAGGGTTAAATAAAGTCCAGGAGGGAAGTGTTTTTAATAGGAAAGTGAACACAAGAACAAGGGGACACAATCTGAAGATAGTTGGGGGAAAGATCAAAAGCAACATGAAAAAATATTATTTTACTGAAAGAGTAGTAGATCCTTGGAACAAACTCCCAGCAGACGTGGTTGGTAAATCCGCAGGAACTGAATTTAAACATGCCTGGGATAAACACATATCCATCCTAAGATAAAATACAGAAAATAGTATAAGGGCAGACTAGATAGACCATGAGGTCTTTTTCTCCCGTCAGACTTCTATGTTTCTATGTTTCTATACTGCTAAGGCAGGTAGTCCTTGACTTACAACAGTCCATTCAGTGACCATTCAAAGTTCCAACATTACTAAAAAAAAAAAAGAATTTATGACTATTTTTGACACTTATGACTGTCACAGCATCTCCATGATCGCGTGATCAAAATTCAGATGCTTGGTAATTGGCATGTATTTATGAGAGTTGCAGTGTCTCCAGGTTTGTGACCCTCTGACAAGTGAAGCCAATGGGTGGGAAGTCAGATTCACTTAACAAGTAGGTGATCAACTTAACAACTACAGTGATTTATTTAATAACTGTGTCAAAAAAAGGTCATAAAATGGGGCAAAATTCACTTAAACTGTCTCACTTAGCAAGAGAAATAATAATAATAATAATAATAATAATAATAATAATAATAATAATATTAATAATAATTTATTAGATTTGTATGGCGCCCCTCTCCGAAGACTCGGGGTGGCTCACAACACTAATAAAGAACAATATTATAGCGAGACAAATCTAATATTAAAAAGAAGCATATAAAACCCTATCATATTTAAAAACCAAACAACACATACATACCAAACATAAAATATAAAAAGCCTGGGGGAAAGGTGTCTCAACTCCCACATGCCTGGCGGTATAGGCGGGTCTTGAATAGTTTACGAAAGACAAGGAGAGTGGGGGCAGTTCTAATCTCCGAGGGGAGTTGATTCCAGAGGGCCGGGCCTGCCACAAAGAAGGGTCTTCCCCTGGGGCCCGCCAAACGACATTGTTTAGTCAACGGGACACGGAGAAGGCCAACTCTGTGGGACCTAACCAGTCGCTGGGATTCATGCGGTAGCAGACGGTTCTGGAGGTACTCTGGTCCAATGTCATGTAGGGCTTTAAAGGTCATAACCAACACTTTGAATTGTGACTGGAAACTGATCGGCAGCCAATGCAGGCCATGGAGTGTTGTAGAACGTGGGTGAATCTGGGAAGCCCCACGATGGCTCTTGCGGTCGCATTCTGCACGATCTGGAGTTTCCGAACACTTTTCAAAGGTAGCTCCATGTAGAAAGTGTTGCAGTAGTCAAACCTCGAGGTGATGAGGGCATGAGCGACTGTGAGCAATGACTCCCTGTCCAAATAGGGCCGCAACTGGTGCACCAGGCCAACCTGGGCAAACGCCCTCCTCGCCACAGCCGAAAGATGACGTTCCAATGTCAGCGGTGGATCGAGGAGGACGGTCAAGTTGCAAACTCTCTCTGAGGGGGTCAATAGTTCCCCCCACCAATCATAGTCGTAAGTCTATCTGTATTCAGATGTTAAGGAGAACTTCAGCAAGATGACCAAAATTAAGATGACTCCATCTTAGAATTACAGGCCTTAGGATAGAGAAAATTATCATGTTTTTGTTTTCCTAAATTTCATGATTTTAGATGTTATTTTGATCAACAATCAGAAGCCAAGGTGGTGTTTGCCAAAGAGGCAAACATCTAAATGTAAAAGGATCACCTATCTAAGTTCATATATTATTATTATTATTATTTATTTATTTATTTGTTTGTTTGTTTGTTTGTTTGTTTGGATTTGTATGCCGCCCCTCTCCGAAGACTCGGGGCGGCTCACAACAAATGAAAAACAATCCAATACATAATCCAATTAATTAAAATATTTAAAAATTTTAAAAAAACCCTATACAGTACTAACATACACACACACAAGCATACCATGTATAAATTCAACGTGCCCAGGGGAGATGTTTAGTTTCCCCATGCCTGACGGCAAAGGTGGGTTTTGAGGAGTTTACGGAAGGCAGGAAGAGTAGGGGCAGTTCTGATCTCCGGGGGGAGTTGGTTCCAGAGAGCCGGTGCCGCCACAGAGAAGCCTCTCCCCCTGGGGCCCGCCAACCGACATTGTTTAGTTGACGGGACCCGGAGAATGCCCACTCTGTGGGACCTAATCGGTCACTGGGATTCGTGCGGCAGAAGGTCACCTTCTCTGTGGTGGCTCCCTCGCTGTTATTTGAAGGTCCATCTTTATTATTATTAATTATTATTATTATTATTATTATTATTATTATTATTATTATTATTATTAATTGGATTTTTATGCCCCCACTCTCCGTAGACTCGGGGCGGTTAACAACAGTGGTAAAAACAACATAGAATAGAAGAATAGAATAGAATTTTATTGGCCAAGTGTGATTGGACACACAAGGAATTTGTCTTGGTGCATATGCTCTCAACGTACATAAAATAAAATATACATTTGTCAAGAATCATGTGGTACAACACTTAATGATTGTCATAGGGGTCAAATAAGCAATGAAGAAGCAATATTAATAAAAATCTTAGGATATACGCAACAAGTTACAGTCATACAGTCAACATGGGAGGAAATGGGTGATAGGAATGATGAGGAAAACTAGTAGAATAGAAGTGCAGATTTAGTAGAAAGTCTGACAGTGTTGAGGGAATTATTTGTTTAGTAGAGTGATGGCGTTCGGGAAAAAACTGTTCTTGTGTCTAGTTGTCTTGGTGTGCAGTGCTCTGTAGCGACGTTTTGAGGGTAGGAGTTGAAACAATTTGTGTCCAGGATGTGAGGGGTCAGTAAATATTTTACCCGCCCTCTTTTTGACTCGTGCAGTATACAGGTCCTCAATGGAAGGCAGATTGGCAGCAATTGTTTTTTCTGCAATTCTGATTATCCTCTGAAGTCTGTGTCGGTCCTGTTGGGTTGCAGCACCAAACCAGACAGTTATAGAGGTGCAGATGAGAGACTCAATGATTCCTCTGTAGAACTGAATCAGCAGCTCCTTGGGCAGTTTGAGCTTCCTGAGCTGGCGCAGAAAGAACATTCTTTGTTGTGCTTTTTTGATGATGTTTTTGATGTTAGGTGACCATTTTAGGTCTTGAGATATGATAGAACCTAGAAATTTGAAGGTCTCTACAGTTGATACTGTGTTGTCTAGTATTGTGAGAGGTGGAAGGGTGGAAGGGTTTCTCTTAAAGTCTACCACCATTTCTACAGTTTTGAGTGTGTTCAGTTCTAGATTGTTCTGGTCACACCACAAGGATAGTTGTTCAACTTCCCGTCTGTATGCAGATTCATCATTGTCTCGAATGAGTCCAATCACTGTTGTATCATCTGCAAACTTCAGTAGTTTAACAGATGGATCGTATGAGATGCAGTCATTAGTGTATAAAGAGAAGAGAAGTGGTGAAAGTACACAGCCTTGGGGGGCACCTGTGCTAATTGTACATATATCTGATGTGATTTTTCCTAGCTTCACCTGCTGCTTCCTGTCTGTGACAATCCAATACTAAGACAGCTAAAAACCCTTATTTTAAGAACCAATCATACTTACAAGCATACCATACATAAATTGTAGAAGCCTAGGGGGGAAAGGATATCTCAGTTTCCCCATGCCTGATGACAGAGGTGGGTTTTAAGGAGCTTGCGAAAGGCAAGAAGGGTGGGGGCTATTCTAATCTCTGGGGGGGAGATGGTTCCAGAGGGCCGGGGCTGCCACAGAGAAGGCTCTTCCCCTGGGTCCCTCCAAACAACATTGTTTAGTTGGTGGGACCTGGAGAACACCCACTCTGTGGGACCTAACTGGTCGTTGGGATTCGTGCGGCAGGAGGCGGTCCCGGAGATAATCTGGTCCGATGCCATGAAGGGCTTTATAGGTCATAGCCAACACTTTGAATTGTGACCGGAAACTGATCGGCAACCAATGCAGACTGTGGAGTGTTGGTGTAACATGAGCATATTTGGGAAAGCCCATAATTGCTCTCGCAGCTGCATTCTGCACGATCTGAAGTTTCCGAACACTTTTCAAAGGTAGCCCCATGTAGAGAGCGTTACAGTAGTCGAGCCTCGAGGTGATGATATATAATCTATTGGTTGGAGCTTGAAGCTCAGAACTTCATATCCTAAAGAGAAAGTGAATTAAGATGCTTTGTCCATTCTTTTACCATTAGATAGAGATTCTGAGGAGGTATTTGTCAACCAGAAGAAAGCCCAGAAGGACATAACGGCTGTGGATTCAGAGAATGTCTCTCTCAGCTGTGAAGTGGTCCAGGCCAAGACAGACGTCAAGTGGTTCAAAGATGGGAAGCTGATCACCGACACCAAGAAGTTCAAAATACAAGAACAAGATGGGTCCCGTCGTCTGGTTGTCCAACAGGCGGAGAAGAAAGATGCCGGTGAATATACCTGCGAAGCTGATGGCCAGAAGCTCACCTTCAAGGTCACGGTTTCAGGTACTACTGTTCGGAAATTTCAGATCGTGCAGAATCCCAGCAACCAATAAGGTCCCACAGAGCCAGCATTCTCTGGGTCCCGTCGACTAAACAATGTCATTTGGCAGGACCCAGGGGAAGAGCCTTCTCTGTGGAGGCCCCGACCCTCTGGAACCAGCTCCCCCCGGAGATTAGAATTGCCCCCACCCTCCTTGCCTTTCGTAAAGTTCTTAAGACCCATCTCTGCCGTCAGGCATGGGGGAACTGAGATATCCTTTCCCCCTAGGCCTATACAATTTATACATGGTATGTTTGTGTGTATGTTTGCTTTTAATAATGGGGCTTTTAGTGTTTTTTAAATTATTAGATTTGTTCTTACATTGTTCTTGTTATTGTTGTGAGCCGCCCCGAGTCTGCGGAGAAGGGCGGCATACAAATCTAATAAATATAAATATAAATATATATACAGTATATATATATATATTCTCCACATTTCCCATATAGTTAAAAGTGGTCAAATTGATCTATTTTTGGTTGATTGTTAAGAAGACCACTCAGAAGGTCTAATGGGAATAAACATGTCTTGTCTTCTACCCCTAGATGAAAAAATTAAAGAAGTCTTTGTCAACAAGGAGAAAGTCCAGAAGGACATCCAGGCTGTAGCTTCAGGCAACATCTCTCTCAACTGTGAGGTGACCCAGGCCAAGGCAGAAGTCAAATGGTTCAAGGATGGAAAACTGATCACCACTGACAAAAAATTCAAGGTAGAAGCAGAAGACAAATCCCATCATCTGGTTGTCCAGCAGGTGGAGAAGAAAGATGAAGGGGAATACACCTGTGAAGCAGATGGCCAGATGCTGGACTTCCAAGTAACCGTAACAGGTAGGGGAAAAAAATCCTTAATCTTTTCATTCCAGACCTAAGTAGCAAATATCTCTCCGAATAAATATTTTGAAGTTTTGATCTATCACACATAGATTTGCTTCTGGGTCCAATTCAACCTTCATAGCCTACATGGTTAAAAACCACATTATCTGAACAACCTCTTTTCCCAGTGACCTCCACCTGACCACTGGAACAAGGAGGCAGGGGAAATTATGGATCCTTTCTCTTAAAAGGTCCATCTGGTGGGACCCAGACCTTCTCCGTGGTGGCTCCCTCGCTGTTATTTGAAGGTCCATCTTTATTATTATTTATTAGATTTGTATGCCGCCCCTCTCCGTAGACTCCGGGCGGCTTACAGCAATGATAAAAACAATATATAATAACAAATCTAATAGTTAGAATCTAAAATAACAATAATACATTTAAAAAGTCTAAAAAACAAGAAACCCCAATATATAAAAACATACATACAGTCATATCATACACAAAAAACTACATAGGTCAGCTTGATGGCAGAGGTGGGTTTTAAGGAGTTTACGAAAGGCAAGGAGGGTGGGGGCAGTTCTAATTTCTGGACGGAGCTGATTCCAGAGGGTCGGAGCCGCCACAGAGAAGGCTCTTCCCCTGAGTCCCGCCAAATGACATTGTTTAGTTGACGGGACCCGGAGGAGACCAACTCTGTGGGACCTAACCGGTCGCTGGGATTCGTGCGGCAGAAGGTGGTCTCGTAGATACCCTGGTCCGGTGCCATGAAGGGCTTTATAGGTAATGACCAAAATTTTGAATTGTGACCAGAAACTGATCGGCAACCAATGTGGACTGCGGAGTGTTGGAGTAACATGGGCATGAAGATTTATTCACTTATATCTTCCTGATCTACCAGAGCAAGGAGGCAGGATACATTATGGGTCCTGTCTCTTAAGGAGGTCCATTTGGTAGGACCAAGAAATACAAGCTTCTTTGTGGTGACTCCCTTCCTGGGGAACATCAACTTGCAGAGATAAGATTGGCCACCACCTTGAGAGTCTTCTGAAAGGCATTTAAGACACGGTTTGGGCCAATGGGCCTAGGAATCCCAGGATGATAAGGAATCCATCAAATGGCCGGTCTGATTGGTGTCACCAGAAGAGTGGGGGTTTATTGATTTCTGTATTGGGATTACATGAGTGGTGGGCCATAGAAACTTTCACAAAAAATAAATAATTAAATCAATCACCCATTACAGTGGTACCTCATGATACAAACCCCTCGCCATACGGACAACCCGAGATACGAACCCGGGGTTCGGAAATTTTTTGCCTCTTCTTACGAACGTTTTCCGTCTTACGAACCCGCTGCCGCCGCTGAGAAGCCCCACCGCCCAGCTGTCACTTTTTGAAACAGCCGGGGGGCTTCTCAGTGTCTTCCTGAACCCGAACGCCAAACCCGAACTTCTGGGTTCGGTGTTCGGGAGGCCGCCGAGAAGCCCCCCGGCTGTTTCAAAAGGTGACAGCTGGGCGGTGGGGCTTCTCGGCGGCCACCCGAACCCGAACTTTTGCCGAACTTCCGGATTCGGCATTGGGAGAACGCTGAGAAGCGCCTGGCTGTTTCAATTGAAACAGCCGGGCGGCGGCGTTTTTTTGCCGTTGCACGCATTGTTTCCTACTTTCTGCAATGAGGCAACGAGGTTCATTTCTCCAGAAAAATGGTCCAGCTAGCTTCAAATCATGGATGGTTGGTTACTCAAGAGAAAATAGTACATTGAAGTTCAAGAAAGCCACAATTAGAGCAAACATTAATTATAAATAACTGTTCCTAGGGGTTAGATGTGTTTCACCTGGGATGGGACCACAATCCACATAAATGAAGCTTCATCTCATAAGAGGAAGGATTGGGAGGAGGAGGACCTTGGGGTCCTTGGTGTTCTTTGAGCTTGGTTATTTTCTTGCAGATGTTTCATCATCCAACTAGGTAACATTATCAGTGCTAGAAGGAAGTGATGTTTGCAGAGGAGAAGAGAAGGAGGAGGAAGCAGGGGACGAGGAGGATTATGGGGCTCTTGGTACCAACTAAGAGAAGGTTGATATTGGTTTTGTAGGATACATCCTTGAGTTTTTCTGAAGAACTTATGTTTAGTAGTTAATGGAAAATGTCAACTGCCCCTGGAAAGAAGCAGTTAATGAAAATTCCTCCCTCTCTCCTTCCCTCACCAGATAAAGAAGTTCAAGAGAAGTTTTCTAACAAGGAGAAAGTCCAGAAGGACATCAAAGTTGTAGCTTCAGAGAACGTCTCTCTCAGCTGTGAGGTGGCCCAGGACAAGACAGAAGTCAAGTGGTTCAAGGATGGAAAACAGATCACCTCCAGCAAGAAATTCAAGGTGGAAGCAGAAGGCAGGTCCCGGCGTCTGGTTGTCCAACAGGTGGAGAAGAAAGATGGAGGCGAATACACCTGCGAAGCTGAGGGCCAGAAGCTCACCTTCAGAGTAACTGCAGTAGGTAGGAGAAGATATTGCCTTTTGTTTAATTTCTTATCCTGTTTTGGGATACAAACGTGATCAAGGTGTCACCACATTAACAAAAATAAAAGGGGGGGGGGGTTGGATTTCAGAAACTGCATCAAGGAAGTTTTTTCATCATTGATTTCAGCCACTGCCATTTAAAATCTTTACTAAATAGTTGGATCTTCTTGAAGCTCAGACCTTTAGCTGTAAAGGAAAAGGCCAAATTAACCTAAAGGGAAAGTAAATTGAGTGCTTTTTCCATTCCTTCTACCATTAGATAGAGACGCTGAGGAGATATTTGTCAACAAGGAGAAGGTCCAGAAGGACATCAAGGCTGTAGCTTCAGAGAACATCTCTCTCAGCTGTGAGGTGGCCCAGGCCAAGACAGAAGTCAAGTGGTTCAAGGATGGAAAACTGATCACCTCCAGCAAGAAATTCAAGGTGGAAGCAGAAGGCAGGTCCCGGCGTCTGGTTGTCCAACAGGTGGAGAAGAAAGATGCAGGTGAATACACCTGTGAAGCCGATGGTCAGAAGCTCACCTTCAAAATTACAGTTGCAGGTACAAACACTTTTATATTTTCTTCATCTTCTGATATAAAAAGATAAAACGGACTGAAGAATTCTTTTTTAGTTGATCATCTCTCAGAGACTCCTTGGTGTTGTACATACTCCTAGTCAGTTGGAGGATGATGAAGATATTGAGGACTCGGATTCAGATAGTGTTTATGAATTAGTGGGCCCCCCGGAGTTACAGGTAGTAGAACAGGTGGGAGGCCAGCCACAGGATGGGGCTATGAGTTCAGGATCTAGTGAGGAAGAATCAGATGCTCACTGGGTTAATCCTAAATTCAGAAGGGTCCAGAAACGTAGAGAGCAGAGGTTTGGAAGAAGATATTAAGGAGAGGAATGGGTTAAATACTGTAGTGATGTATTTGGCCCGTCAGGGGGTCAGTGGGAAAGAAGGGTGGGGTTTCAACGTTGCCAAAGAGAAAAATGGATGTTTTTCTTGCTGCTCCCAAGTAAGCAAAAGTATTCTGTGTTGATTAACAGTCAGGGCTGCTGTTTTAGAAATCATGCTGTTAGGAAAATAAATCTTGTTAAGTGGAGAAGGAGAAGGTATGTGAGAAATGCGGTTAAGGGAGATAACGGACCAACAGATAAGTGTCTGTATGAAATGTGTTTGAATTCCAGAAGAGCAGAGAAATAAATGGAGTTTCTTTATTCATGAAATAATGCATTTAATAAGAGTTATTTGTAATTGCTAAATTTCTACCAGAAACCAGAACACTTGGGAATGTAGTTCTCAGGTTATGAGCACTATTTGGGCCAGAATTTCCACTTCTAAAGGGGTTGTTAGTTGAACATGCTCAATTTTACAACGTTTTTTGCTGCCATTTGTAAGCAAATTGCTGCAGTTGTTAAATGAATCACATGGTCATTAAACGAATCCATTTTCTCCCGTTAACTTTACTTGTCAGAAGCCAGCTGGAAACATCACAAAAGGTGATCACATGTCTTCAAAATGCTGAAACCATCACCAATACATGCTAATTACCGAGAGCCTGAATTTCGTTCACCTGATTGTGGTTATGCTGCAGTGGTCGTAAGTGCGAGGACTGGTTGCAAATCACATTTTTCAGTGATATTCTAACTTCAAACAGTGACTAAAAGAATGGATGTAATTGGAAATATGTTTTGACACCATGGCAGGATGACTATTTTATAGGTGTTGGGTTGTACAGATAGTCCTCAACTTACAACCATTCATTAAGTAACTGTTGAAAGATACAGCGGCACTGAAAAAGGGAATTATGATTGTTTTTCACACTTACGGCCATTGCAGCATATCCCCATGGGCAAAATACAGAAGTTTGGCAACTATCCCACCTTTATTGCGGTTGCAGTGTCCCAGGGGCACACCATCACTTTTTGCAACCTTCTGACAAGCAAAGCCAATGAGGAAGATTAACTTTGCAATCTTGTGATTCACATAACAACCACAGTGATTGCAGGGAAAGTCATAAAATGGGGCAAAACGTACTTGACAAAGGTTGTGATTAGCAACATAAATTATGGACTCCATTATAGTCGTAAGTCATGGATTACCTGTATTTACTGCAACAACCTGCTTATTCACTTAACAACCATGGCAAGAATTATCATAAAATGGGGCCAAATTCACTTAGAATCTGTCCTGCTTAGCAATGGAAATTTGGGCCCAATAAACCGAGGACTGTTTGTTGGAGACTATCCAGTATGGATTTTATTATTTATTTATTTATTTTATTAATCAGATTTGTATGCCGCCCCTCTCCGCAGACTCGGGGCGGCTCACAGCAATAATAGTACAATGTAAACAAATCTAATATTTAAGTTTAAGTTAATTTAAAACCCCAATTTAAAAAACCAATCATACATACTAACATACCATGCATAAATTTTATAAGCCTAGGGTGAGGGAAAGTATCAATTCCCCCATGCCTGACGACAGAAGGGGGTTTTAAGGAGCTTACGAAAGGCTAGGAGGGTGGGGGCAACTCTGATATCCGGGGGGAGTTGGTTCCAAAGGGTCGGGGCCACCACAGAGAAGGCTCTTCCCCTGGGTCCCGCCAAACGACATTGTTTAGTTGACGGGTCCCGGAGAAGGCCAACTCTGTGGGACCTAACTGGTCGCTGGGATTCGTGCGGCAGAAGGCGGTCCCGGAGATATTCTGGTCCGGTGCCATGACATTTATCATATTAGCAATTATAAAATGTTAAAATGTGCTAAAGAGAAAGTGAATTAAGATGTTTTGAATCTTCCTTCCACCATTAGACAGAGACCTTGAGGAGGTGTTTGTCAACAAGGAGGAGGCCCAGAAGGACATCAAGGTTGTAGCTTCAGAGACTGTCTCTCTCAGCTGTGAGGTGGCCCAGGCCAAGACAGACGTCAAGTGGTTCAAAGATGGGAAGCTGATCACCTCCAGCAAGAAATTCAAGGTAGAAACAGACAATAGATCCCGGCGCCTGGTCGTACAACAGGTGGAGAAAAAAGATGCTGGTGAATACAGTTGCGAAGCTGGGGGCCACAAACTGAACTTTAAAGTCACAGTTGCAGGTACAAACATTTCAATTTCTACGATATGTTTCTCCCATATATAGAGAGAGATGAAAATGAACAAATCAATGTTATTTTTAATTGATCATTCAACAGGACACTAATAGAGCAGCCTCGGGTTGTGTTCACATGAATGTGTGTTTCTGCAAACCAATTTTTCCTTCTGCAAAGTTAATAATAATTTAATAATAATATTAATAATAATTTACAGTGATATCTTGTCTTACAAGCTTAATTGGTTCCAGGACGAGGTTCTTAAGGTGAAAAGTTTGTAAGACGAAACAATGTTTCCCATAGGAATCAATGGAAAAGCGATTAATGCGTACAAGCCCAAAATTCACCCCTTTTGCCAGCCGAAACATCCGTTTTTGCACTGCTGGGATTCTCCTGAGGCTCCCCTCCATGGGAAACCCCACCTCTGGACTTCCGTGTTTTTGTGATTGTACAGGGGAATCCCAGCAGGGGAATCCTAGCAGCGCAAAAACGGGCGCTTCGTTGGTAACGGAAGTCTGGAGGTGGGGTTTCCCAGCGAGGGGAGCCTCAGCGAAATTGCAGCATTGCAAAAACATGGAAGTCCTCGAAACCCCACCTCCGGACCTCTGTGTTTTTGCAATGCTGTGATTTCACTGAGGCTCCCCTCGCTGGGAAACCCCACCTCCGGACTTCCGTTGCCAGCGAAGCACCCGCATTTGCACTGCTGGGATTCCCCTGCTGGGATTCCCTGCAACATCACAAAAACACGGAAGTCTGGAGGTGGGGTTTCCCATGGAGGGGAGCCTCAGGGGAATCCCAGCAGCACAAAAATGGGTGCTTCATTGGCAACGGAAGTCTGGAGCCAGGGCATCCCAGCGGTGGCGGTGGGTTTGCAAAGTGAAAATAGTTTGTAAGAAGAGGCAAAAAAATCTTAAACCCCGGGTTTGTATCTCAAAAAGTTTGTATGACGAAGTGTTTGTAAGACGAGGTATCACTGTATTAGATTTGTATGCCGCCCCTCTCCGTAGACTTTGGGCGGCTCACAAAGGATGCTTAGGTAGTCCTTGACTTACAATAGTTCATTTAGTGACTATTCAAAGTTATAATGGCAGTGAAAAAAGTCACTGATCCCCATTTTTGCAACCATTGTGGTGGCATCCCCATGATCACGTGCTCAAAATTCAGGTGCCTGGCAATTGATTCGTATTTATGATGATTGCAGTGTCCCACAGACATATGATTTCCTTTTGCGATCTTTGGATGAGTAAAGTTAACGGGCAACTGAGAATCACTTTAGAACTGTGTTGCTAACTTAACAAATTGCAATGATTCACTTAACAATTGTGCAAAAAAAAAAACCCTTGTAAAATGGGATAAAATTCACATTAAAACTGTCTTGCTGAGCAACAGAAATTTTGGGCTCAATTGTGGTTATAGGTCAAGGACTACCTGTCTTTTTGTTTTATTCTTCCTATTGCATGTAGGTGGACATCTATTCAGAATTTGAACACAACGGATAAATTTCAGGTAGTCCTAAAATTCATTAGAACAAAAGCCGAATAAGGATTCTATTAACTTCTCAATCCTATTTTAAATTCCTTTGATGGTTTTGCCATGTTTTCCAGTATTTGGTCTGGAAAGTAGTATTTGGTCAAGAACAAGGAGAAGATTCAGAAGACCTCAATGTTAGACTAAATAAGGATACTTGGAGCAATAATGAAATATGATTTTTTAAAACCTTTAAGAGGGTGTTTTTTTTGTCTTTGTCAAAATTTGGAAGCTGAAGTGGTGTTTGCCAATGAGACAAACATCCTGATGTAGGATGACATACTATATACAGTGTTCCCTCAATTTTCACGGGGGATGCGTTCCGAGACCGCCCGCGAAAGTCGAATTTCCGTGATGAAGAGATGCGGAAGTAAATACACCATTTTTGGCTATGGACCATATCACAAGCCATCTCTTAACACTTTAAACCCTAAATTACCATTTCCCATTCCCTTAACAACCATTTACTCACTATTATTACTGGTACTCACCATTGAATAA